>NC_040021.1:12784354-13084354 GCF_000972845.2 Larimichthys crocea
TTCACCTACCTGTCCTTTGTTCAGACATCTTTGCAGCTGAGTTCGGGATAGTAGTTTTGTTTTCTCTATTCTTTTCTCTTCTTCTAGAGGTTTTTTCGTGAGTTTCCTCGGTTTGGAGTGGGAGTTGTTGTGGGCAAATTGCACCATAAGAGACTTAAGGACTAAATTGGTTAGAGATGAATTTGAAACCTGCTAAAAGTTTTTAGTGAAGTTTATGACGTGGAAACAGCATCAGAAAGTGCGTGTCAATGGCGAGCTGGAGGACAGTACCACATCATTGTGTCGATGAATTAGACATATTTAATTAGAGAAAATACATCATGATGAACAGATTTGTCACGTGCATTGTTTGCAGCAACATAAAAAAATGTTATAATTGACCATATGAGTGAATATTTAGAAAAACATTCATAAAACAGGTACAAAATGTGCAAAAAATCTGTAAATGATAACTCACTGTATACATACAGTATATGATATGTATCATACTGTAAAACATCTTAAGCCTAAATGTTTGTCTGCTTCTGTTTATGTCCTGTTAAAGGTTTCAACACCTTTTCTAGACGCTTACAATTTTCCGATCTTGTGTTTCTTCACTAGATTTCCAGTTACATGGAAAAGGAGAAGAACATGGACAAAAGGCCTAGGTCTCCTTCTTTTTCCATGGATTCTTTGACCCCTGAGATCCAACACATCCCCATCTCAGGGTTCATCGATCACACACCGATGGATGACGATGAGCTGATGCAGTGTAATGACCTCTTAGATAAGAAGAGGTCACCTGCTTCAACATCCATGAAAACATCACTGGAAAGCAGATCATTGCTTTCCGGCTCCTGGTCTTGCAGCACCGATTCAGTTCTCTCAGAGGTCATCACCTCATTTCATCAGGATGTCAATGAGGTGATTAAAGCAGTTTGCCAAAGCTTTTTTGATCCTGAAAACATGGAGACAGAGGCAGTTGTTTCTGAAGAAAAGAGGAAGTCCAGACCACAGAGAACATATCAACCTCCCGACTGACCATCGGGCGAATAAGAGCCTGTCTTCTTCTTCCTCCAACGAAACAGTCATCGCTGAGGCAGCAAAAAACGCTCATCTCTTTGGTGATTGACAAAGCTGTAAAGGCACTGGAGGCCACTGAGGCTGCAAAAAAACACCCAAGGACATTAGTTCTTTAAAGACACTGCAGTCTGTGAGGTGTGAAAAGATCGCTGGAGGACACTGATTCTCTAAAGACACTGCAATCTACTGACTGTGAAAAGGGAAGAGGTGTTCAATATGAGATCAGAGAAAAGTTCATCCAGCTCCACTTGCATATTTGGATGAGCCTGTCAGGGTCACCCAGCACCGACTGGACAATTTTTTGCACTGCACAGGAGCCAACAGGGCCTTTGTGATTCCCAAGAGACAAACCACCATTACCTCCTCCAGTGGTGGTGAAAGTACAGACCTGATGCCATTTCAGCGAGAGTTGGTGGACTGCATGGCGGACGAAGACCCAAACTGTGTTGAGAAAACCAAAGCAAAGAAAGCAAATCGCTTCTTTGACTTCTTCCGCAACGTCTTTTCCAAGGTGAGGATGCATTTACGTTAAAAATCTTGAGTCTTCATGAGTTATAAAAAAATGAAAAATCCTTGAAGACATTGCTTGAATCTTTTGTTCAACTGCAGATATTTATTTATTTTTTATTACTTTCCCAGAAAAAACAATAAGAAGAAGAAGAAGGTGGCTGTGGAAGAAAATCACTCCAAGTGGCCTTCTTTTTGGATGCACGTGATGCTTTATAAGGACCAGGATCAGGACCAGCTTAGCCATGTCCTGATAATAACTTATCCCTCTGTTGTATTGATGTATATAAATACATCAATGATGTATATTGTGCTGTGTTTTAACTATGACTGTTCCTACAATTAAGACTTCAATATCAGTGCTTCTAGTTGTTTGAGGTTGCTGGAGGACCCTGAATTGTTTAAAGACACTGCAGTCACTGACTGTGAAAAAGGTGCTAGTGACAATTCTCTAAAGGACACTACAGTCCACTGACTGTGAAAAGTGTGTGAGGGACAATTCTCTAAAGGACACTGCAGTCCACTGACTGTGAAAAGGTGCTAGGAGGACAATTCTCTAAGTAAACACTGCAGTCCACTGACTGTGAAAAGGTGCTAGAGGACCAATTCTCTAAAGACACTACAGTCCACTGACTGTGAAAAGGTGCTGGAGGACAATTCTCTAAAGACACTGCAGTCCACTGACTGTGAAAAGTGTGCTAGAGGACAATTCTCTAAAGACACTACAGTCCACTGACTGTGAAAAGGTGCTGGAGGACAATTCTCTAAAGACACTGCAGTCCACTGACTGTGAAAAGGTGCTAGAGGACAATTCTCTAAAGACACTACAGTCCACTGACTGTGAAAAGGTGCTGGAGGACAATTCTCTAAAGACACTGCAGTCCACTGACTGTGAAAAGGTGCTAGAGGACAATTCTCTAAAGACACTGCAGTCCACTGACTGTGAAAAAGTGCTGGAGGACGCCAAATTTTTAAAGACACTGCAGTTCACTACGTGAAAAGTGCTGAGGACATTCTCTAAAGACACTGCAGTCCACTGACTGTGTAAAAGGTGCTAGAGGACAATTCTCTAAAGACACTGCAGTCCACTGACTGTGAAAAAGGGCTAGAGGACAATTCTCTAAAGACACTACAGTCCACTGACTGTGAAAAGGTTGCTGGAGGGACAATTTCTAAAGACACTGCAGTCCACTGACTGTGAAAAGGTGCTAGAGGACAATTCTCTAAAGACACTACAGTCCACTGACTGTGAAAAAGTGCTGGAGGACAATTCTCTAAAGACACTGCAGTCCATGACTGTGAAAATGTGCTAGAGGACAATTCTCTAAGACACTGCAGTCCACTGACTGTGAAAAGGTGCTGGAGGACAATTCTCTAAAGACACTGCAGTCCACGACTGTGAAAAGGGCTAGAGGACAATTCTCTAAAGACACTACAGTCCACTGACTGTGAAAAGGTGCTGGAGGACAATTCTCTAAAGACACTGCAGTCCACTGACTGTGAAAAGGTGCTAGAGGACAATTCTCTAAAGACACTGCAGTCCATTGACTGTGAAAAAGTGCTGGAGGACGCCAAATTTTTAAAGACACTGCAGTTCACTAACAGTGAAAAGATGCTGAAGGAGGCTGATTCTCTAAAGACACTGCAGTCCACTGACTGGAAAGGTGCTAGAGGACAATTCTCTAAAGACACTGCAGTCCACTGACTGTGAAAAGGGGCTGAGGACATTCTCTAAAGACACTGCAGTCCACTGACTGTTGAAAAGGTGCTAGAGGACAATTCTCTAAAGACACTGACAGTCCACTGACTGTGGAAAAGGTGCTAGAGGACAATTCTCTAAAGACACTCAGTCCACTGACTGTGAAAAAGGTGCTAGAGGACAATTCTCTAAAGACACTGCAGTCCATTGACTGTGAAAAAGTGCTGGAGGACGCCAAATTTTTAAAGACACTGCAGTTCACTGAACTGTGAAAAGTGCTGGAAGGAGGCAATTCTCTAAAGACACTGCAGTCCACTGACGGTAAAAGGTGCTAGAGGACAATTCTCTAAAGACACTGCAGTCCACTGACTGTGAAAAGGTGCTAGAGGACAATTCTCTAAAGACACTACAGTCCACTGACTGTGAAAAGGTGCTGGAGGACAATTCTCTAAAGACACTGCAGTCCACTGACTGTGAAAAGGTGCTAGAGGACAATTCTCTAAAGACACTACAGTCCACTGACTGTGAAAAGGTGCTGGAGGAACAATTCTCTAAGACACTGCAGTCCACTGACTGTGAAAAGGTGCTAGAGGACAATTCTCTAAAGACACTACAGTCCACTGACTGTGAAAAGGTGCTGGAGGACAATTCTCTAAAGACACTGCAGTCCACTGACTGTGAAAAGGTGCTAGAGGACAATTCTCTAAAGACACTGCAGTCCACTGACTGTGAAAAGGTGCTAGAGGACAATTCTCTAAAGACACTGCAGTCCACTGACTGTGAAAAGGTGCTAGAGGACAATTCTCTAAAGACACTACAGTCCACTGACTGTGGAAAAGGTGCGGAGGACAATTCTCTAAAGACACTGCAGTCCACTGACTGTGAAAAAGGTGCTGAGGGACAAATTCTCTAAAGACACTGCAGTCCACTGACTGTGAAAAGGTGCTAGAGGACAATTCTCTAAAGACACTGCAGTCCACTGACTGTGAAAAGGTGCTAGAGGACAATTCTCTAAAGACACTGCAGTCCACTGACTGTGAAAAGGTGCTAGAGGACAATTCTCTAAAGACACTGCAGTCCACTGACTGTGAAAAGGTGCAGAGGAAATTCTCTAAAGACACTGCAGTCCACTGACTGTGAAAAAGTGCTGAAGGAGGCTGATTTTCTAAAGACACTGCAGTCCACTGACTGTGAAAAGGTGCTGGAGGAGACTGACAACCACTATACCTCCTCCAGTGATGATGAAAGTGCAGACCTGAGGCACATTCAGCGAGAGTTGGTGGACTGCATGGCAGTTATGTGAAAATTCTTGAGTCTTCATGATTTATGAAGAAATTAATCTTCTTGAAGAAATTGCTTGAATCTTTTGTTCAACTGTAGAGGTTTATTGTAGATGTTTAGATTTTTTTATAAATTATAAAAAAATCACTCCAAGTGGCCTTCTTTTTGGATGCACATGTGTGCTTTTATAAGGACCAGGATCAGGACCAGCTTCATAACTTATCCCTGCTGTTGTATTGATGAATAAAAATACATCAATATGATGTACATTGTGATGTGTTTTAACGATGCCTGTTTCCCAAATTAAGACTTCAATATCAGTGATTCTAGTTGTTGGACACTTGCGTGCTACTTTCTCTGTTAACCACAAACCAGACTAAAGTATAGCACACACTATCTTTGACACATATTCACACACACACACAAGACAGGAGAGGTAGTAGTCAGTACAGGGCTGTGACGATCTTATTAAACACACCACTATCAGAACAATACAACTCCAGGCAGACGCTTTACCCTAAAATACCATTAAATACAAAGCTTGACAAGGTTTAGTAGAGTCTTCAAACCTTTCAGAAAAAACACAGTCTGTAATATTCAGAAAGTTTTTTTAACCTGTGAGCAGTTGTTCTTTGCTGGTATCTGGAAGAAGAAGAAGCAGAAGAGTCTTGGATTTCTGGAAATGCCCTCAGAACAGCTGTATTGCTAAATGACCTCTGGGTTCCTTAAAGACCACCAGGGGTATTTATATGTTATTTTAGAAGATCATATGCACTGTGACTTGAATCTAATGGTAATAGATGAGACTTGCTCAATAAGGCAGCGAGGGTTTAGTTTACAAGTGTGACTGGACTTTGGTGCGTGAAGTGGCTGAAAAGCATAGTTATATACTCTCAACAAGACAAAGGCAGCTCAGACCTATTAAAGCCCCCAAAGCCACAGATTATAGTGTGTCTACTCACTTGTGCTAATTCAATTACTTGCACATATGTTGCACCACGAATGTAACATAATTTCAACTGAGGCAAATCCTGCAGTATGATCTGGTTTCCATGTAGAGGATTCATGTGCCACTGATACATATTCATAAAATAACATGGTGTTAAAGTTATCCAATTTAACATCTTTGTGTGTGAGTTAAAATCCTTTGAGAACCACATTTTCAGGGAAGTATCAGGTTTTCAATGAGGAAGAAGGAATAAATGTACTTGAAGGCATTTTAACAAAGGTTTTGTTCTCTTTGTTTTTATCAGAATATTTTATGTCTTCAAACATGTGAAGGGGATCTTTAAAGCAATGAATAAACCATGACGGTCTTCATCCAGTGTGTTGTCACACTGTTATCTGCAGTCTCCTCTGTTTTGTTACAGACCAAACTATAAAGCAACATTTAGACTATGTGTTTCTAAGTGGCCAAAGTTTGAACAGCTCTGCCTCTATTTACAGCTCAACAATGGCCTCAGTGTGAACACTGACAACAACAAACACTTCAAATGCATTTTTGCACTCGCACCGCTAATAATTTTAAGTCCTGTTAACTTTTTTAAAGCGGCCTAAGATTGTACTGTGCGCGACAAACGCGTAAGGGATGCAACAAGTGTTTAGGATGAACCCAGCTCATTTCCAAAAAAAATAAAAAAAAACCTGAGTCTTACCGTGTCCGTCATTCTTCACGGAACAAACACAACTCTTGCAGGTGTCTGTCCTCATCGACTTTCGGTTTCCGTGGCTTGCAAGCTGCCTCCGATACACCCTGCGAGGTGCAGAGCCCTGGGGCGCAGGCCAATGGTGTCGCTGGGTTTGGAAACTCCTCCCGATATTGTATGTGCGGGCCTTGCTCTCTAATAACCTCCACCAACACTCACACTATAGTGCATGATGGAGTGCAGAGCAAAGGCAAACTGCTGAGTTGGGGCTGCTTGTCAAAAAAGACAAACAGGTCTGTCTGGACAAATGACTATGGGCTGTGTTTCTGTGCAAGTTATAAATCATCAGTGTTAAGATTTCATACTAAGGAGTTGGGAATATTTATTCATTTTTGCATTTATTCATGAAACATATCTTTAAAGGACCAGTGTGCAGGATTTAGTGACATCTAGTGGTGTAGTTGCTGATTGCAACCCCTCTCCCTTCCTAGCATGACTGAAAAACTACACTGGACTACAATGGGAATTTAATTTGTCCTTTCTGGGCTACTGTAGAAAACAGTCGGCTCGTGAGGGCCCAGACAGTCTTAGATTAAAGGCCCTTCTAAGTAACCAAAACACAGTGACTCTATTTTCAGGTGATTATACGCTAGTGAAAATATATGAAAAAATATATTAAAGTTAATGTATGAGCTAATCATTTCAATTAAACCTGTCCTATCCATATTCTGTAAATAGGCCCCCTAAATCTGACACACTGGACCTTTAAATGTCATGGACACTCATGTTTGATGAAAACAATAAAAAGTTCCCTCTATGGTGACCCATGTTTAAAAAACATGATGCAGGGCCCTCTAGGGTGCCCTACCAGTGTATAAAAAACACTGCTTTACATGAAAATTAGTTCTAAATGGTTAAAATATATATTCTCATATTTGTGTAGCTGGTTTCCCACTGCACACAGCTGGCACCCTCTATTATATTTTTATTTTTTTATTTTTTTGGCCCCTGCCCCCAGACAGCCTGTATTAAAGAGCATTTATCAAACTAATTGCAGTTGATTTGTTAATTGCTCATAAACTGATAACTATTTATGACATAGAGGCCTAGAAAGATGAGGCCTGCTGACGTAAATCTGCAGCCTGTCAGCCTCCCACCCACTCTCCATATCTGTTTATCTAGCAGCCTGATGCGTTACACTGATGGCGACAAGTAAAGAGATTCAAGATGGCTGAAGCTTTTGTGGAGCTCCTTCGAGAGCTTCAGAGGTGAGAATGTTGTTTTTAAGATCAAGAACAAAAGTTGGTTAAAAACAGTAAAACACTGTCAGGGAGCATTTCATTGCACAATGAGTACTTTTACTTTTGATACTTTGATACATTTGATGATAATACTGACACTATTTACTTCCGAGTGTTTACTGCCAGAGTGTGGTAGTAGTACATTAGTAAAGGTCTGTGATATTTATTTACTCTTGTATTCAGGTTAATGCAGAGGTCAATAGACATTGACACACACACACACACTCATTTACCAAGGCATTTTTATTGTGTTTGATTACACCAATTGTAACAGTGAACTGGTCAACAGAAGTGGAGGGAGTAAATGAACAAACATGATTATTAATAATTCACAGTTAAGGCAAAGATAACACGGTTCAGGCTATTCAGCTCTTTCATGGAAAGAATAACAAGAGTGCTAAAGCTTTATACACCACACACACATCCTCTTTCATGAACTTACACACGCGTACTGTGATTGATACTGTTCAGGTGGTTATATTCACAGGTCACAATAATAGCAGCTCCTGCTTCATGTGACCTCATGTTCTTTTCTGTTGGGGGTATAAGACTACAGATCCCTTTTTGATTACTGTCCTCTCTAAATTGTGGAGAATCTGATAAGATTTTTCAGATCTGGGTTTTGTTTCTCTTTAAGTGAAGAAGGAAATGGTAGTAACAGTACACTAATGAACCAATGGGTGCAAGGGTAAGCTACAAATATCAGTCAGTATCTAATCAGATGAGTACATAAAATATACTTAATGGCATGTATGAAAATGAGCATAAACTTTAGAGAAAGGAACAGTCACATAGACCGGATGATATCTGTGTTATTGTATGAAATGTAACTGCGTGGATAAATTAAAAGACGTTTCACAAAGGTCACCACAGAAATGGACGTTCTGATCACACACACACACACACACACTGTGTGATTTCCAATAGAAAAATAAAAACAGAATTCAGCAATCCGCCTCACAGTTGCTGTTGATTTTGAGAGAAACCGATGGTTATTATGACCTATAAAAACGTGTTCTCTTCAGCAACAATAAATATTCAATTTGTTTTCATAACGTACCTCATGTCAGGATTCTCGTCCTCGACACATTATGATATCAAGCTACACAGACAATCATTCATTCATTGTGCTCTGGTAATACATGTCAGTGTACTATATAACTAATACTCAAACACAGTAATAGATTACACGCGCACACCACTTGTTGCTATAAAGTGAAATTAGCCTGCATGTATATATATCTGCATTTCCATGCTGATTGAGGATTCGTAACAGTCTTGACTGGAAAAGTTCAGAGTAAGAAAATAAATTCTACATTGAGTGTTTGGCACAAGTTGAAGTAAACTTGCTCTCTGATATCTGCACGTGTGTTCTGTATGATGCACTTGTGAACAGATACCATCAGTATATTGTCTGTTAAATACAGTTTGCATCTGTCTGCATATATAGATTAGAAAGTCTAGCTACTGAAGTCACTTCAAAAATAATATTATATGCTAAGCTGCCTGAATAAATTACTATACTTTCTCATATACATACATCTAGTCAGAAGGCTACAGACTCCTTTTTTCATAAAAGTGCGCTTACATCCATCTTGTGCGTTATGTTCACAGCAGATTAGCTCAGCTGTCCACTAAAAGTGCTCCACCATCTACAAAGATCTACAGATTCACATGACACACATCCACACAAATGAGTGCTACATCTCAGGCACACCATCAGTGAGTCAGTGCCTGTGAAGGAGCTGCTCAGCAGGCCACAGGTAGTCAGCTTCCAGGGCTGGGAGTCTGTGGAGGTGTAGTTCCCTGATGCTCCACCCGAGGGAGCTGCTGCCTCCAAGGTGAAGTGGCTGTAGGTGTCCGAGCAGGGAAGTCTGAGGAGGAGGATCGCATCTTCAGTGGGAACACGTGATCACCACCTCACCGAGCGTACATAACTGAAGAGAGAAACTCACTTAATTAGCAAGCATTTTCTCTGAAGTCAGTAGAGTAGATCGTGGAAAGTGGACACAGGACTTACGATGAGATGTTGGTCTTGGCATGTTCCTGCACCAGCTCGCCTTTAGGGTTTGACTGTAAAAATCCTGTTCAGTGGCACTCCATACTTCTTTATAGGAAAATACATCCTGCAAATATAGATGAGAAATGAGTTCAGTGTTAGAAACTTTGCCAAAATAACACGTTTACGCATAGTGATTGATTAATGCACAGAATCAAAGAGTATCACTTGTTTTGTACGGTATGTAACGCGTGTGTACGTCGGTCTGTTGCCAAACGTGCATAGATGTGTGTTTGTGTTCTTTTCTTTTTTTTAGATATTTTTGTGGCCTTTGTTGAGCATTTATTTGGACAGAGGACAGGTTGTAAGAGATGACAGGAATGTGAGGGAGAGAGAGACGGGGACTGAATGTGGGAAAGCCACAGGTGGGACCTGAGCCCTGGGCCGCCATGGCAGGACCGAGCCCCTACACATTGGGCAGATGCTACACCAAAACCGCATCTTTTGGTAGACATCAAGCAAGGCAACAAACACAAGGGACATAGGCAACCAGCTGAGAAAGAAGCCCAGATCAGGTCTGTCTTTCAGTGTTTTTATTTTACGAAGCTCTCGCTACAAATAACAAGTCAGTCCATGATTTTCTTGTTTGGTCACTCTCTCATCAAACTTTTTTTGTGTAAACCTTCTTTCCCAAAACTCCTGTGGTACACATATTAAACACTCCCTCGGTTCCCCTTTTCCCTCGGGCGTAAGTAGTCTCGTAGGCGTTTACTGCCATCAGGAGACTGATGCAGAGCATCAGACGGGAAAGCAGGAAACATTTTCTCCATAATAACTCATGACTCCAGTCTCACCAAAAAATCAGCAACATAATTGGTCGTGTGCGATCTTTGTGCCCTTAAAGACGTGGCTACTTGGTTACATGTGCAAGAGCAGTGTATGTGGTACATAGTGGGGATGACCAGAGACTCTATTTCACTGATTACCAATCAGATCCTCATTCAAAATTGATTTAAAGGGGCGGTCGGTGTAGCGTAGTGGTTAAAGTGGCCGGCCTGTGTGTAAGGTTAAGTCCTCGCGCAGCTGGCCCCGGTCGCGAATCCCGCATCGGACAGCTATTTACTGCGTTGTCACTCCCCCCTCTCTCTGCTTCCGTCTATCTTCAGCTTTTCCACATTAAAGGCATAAAGGCCAAAAAAAAAAAAGATTTAAAAATTTTAAAATCTGTTAGAAAAGTTACACACTGTCGCTTTTTTAAATTTAAAGCCCCTTCACACTCAGTTTCAAACCAGTCCGTTTGCAAACTTATTATAGGATTAACACACACACACAAACAAACACCCACAACACCAATCTTGATTTTGCACTTAAGGGATCATCAGGCGGCGAAAACAGGGTAACACACAAAACCCACCATGTGTATGGAAACAGAGAGTTCTTGATACAGTGTTCCCGAGTTCTGAGTTCCATCCAATAGATATAAGTCAGTGTCCACACTGTTGACTACAGATAGATTGGTCTGCACTTGAACTACTGAACGTTTTGCACCAACACCTCCACTCAACCGAGGACATCTCACAACCATAAAACTCGAAGAAGAGAAAAGAAAGATAAACAAAACTAATATATCCAAACTCAGCCTGAAAGATGTCTGAACAACGGACAGGTAGGTGAATTGCACCATAAGAGACTTAAGGACTAAATTGGTTTAGAGATGATTTGAAACCTGCTAAAAGTTTTTAGTGAAGTTTATGACGTGAAACGCATCAGAAGTGGTGTCAATGGCGAGCTGGAGGACAGTACCACATATGTGTCGATGTTAGACTATTTAATTAGAGAAAAACATCATGATGACAGATTTGTCACGTGCTTGTTTGCAGCACTAAAAATGTTATAATTGACCATGATGAGTGAATATTTAGAAAAACATTCATACAAACAGGTACAAAATTGTGCAAAAATATCTGTACAAATGATAACTCACTGTATACATACAGTATATGATATGTATCATACTGTAAAACATCTTAAGCCTAAATGTTTGTCTGCTTCTGTTTATGTCCTGTTAAAGGTTTCAACACCTTTTCTAGACAGCTTACAATTTTCCGATCTTGTGTTTCTTCACTAGATTCTAGTTACATGGAAAAGGAGAAGAACATGGACAAAAGGCCTATCTCCTTCTTTTTCCATGGATTCTTTGACCCCTGAGATCAACACATCCCCATCTCAGGGTTCATCGATCACACACCGATGGATGACGATGAGCTGATGCAGTGTAATGACCTCTTAGATAAAGAAGAGGTCACCTGCTTCAACATCCATGAAAACATCAGCCTGGAAAGCAGATCATTCTTTCCGGCTCCTGGTCTTGCAGCACCGATTCAGTTCTCTCAGAGGTCATACCTCATTTCATCAGGATGTCAATGAGGTGATTAAAGCAGTTGCCAAAGCTTTTTTGATCCTGAAAACAAGGAGACAGAGGCAGTTGTTTCTGAAGAAAAAGAAGTCCAGACCACAGAGAACATATCAACCTCCGACTGACCATCGGGTCGATAAGAGCCTGTCTTCTTCTTCCTCCAACGAACAGTCATCGCTGAGGCAGCAAAAACGCTCATCTCTTTGGTGATTGACAAAGCTGTAAAGCACTGGAGGCCACTGAGGCTGCAAAAAACACCCAAGGCATTAGTTCTTTAAAGACACTGCAGTCTGTGAGTGAAAAGAGCTGGAGGACACTGATTCTCTAAAGACACTGCAATCTACTGACTGTGAAAGGGAAGAGGTGTTCAAATGAGATCAGAGAAAAGTTCATCCAGCTCCACTTGCATATTTGGATGAGCCTCAGGTCACCCAGCACGACTGGACAATTTTTTGCACTGCACAGAGCAACGGGCCTTTGTGATTCCCAAGAGACAACCACCATTACCTCCTCCAGTGGTGGTGAAAGTACAGACCTGATGCCATTCGCGAGAGTTGGTGGACTGCATGGCGGACGAAGACCAACTGTGTTGAGAAAACCAAGCAAAGAAAAGCAATCGCTTCTTTGACTTCTTCCGCAACGTCTTTTCCAAGGTGAGGATGCATTTACGTTAAAAATCTGAGTCTTCATGAGTTATAAAAAAATGAAAAATCCTTGAAGACATTGCTTGAATCTTTGTTCAAATGCAGATATTTATTTATTTTTTATTACTTTCCCAGAAAAACAATAAGAAGAAGAAAGAAGGTGGCTGTGGAAGAAAATCACTCCAAGTGGCCTTCTTTTGGATGCACGTGATGCTTTTATAAGGACCAGGATCAGGACCAGCTTAGCCACTGTCCTGATAATAAAATTATCCCTCTGTTGTATTGATGTATATAATACATCAATGATGTATATTGTGCTGTGTTTTAACTATGACTGTTCCTCAAATTAAGACTTCAATATCAGTGATTCTAGTTGTTTGAGGTGCTGGAGGACACTGATTTTTTAAAGACACTGCAGTCACTGACTGTGAAAAGGTGCTAGGACAATTCTCTAAAGACACTCAGTCCACTGACTGTGAAAAGTGTGAGGGACAATTCTCTAAAGACACTGCAGTCCACTGACTGTGAAAAGGTGCTGGAGGACAATTCTCTAAGACTAAAAACACTGCAGTCCACTGACTGTGAAAAGGTGCTAGAGGACAATTCTCTAAAGACACTACAGTCCACTGACTGTGAAAAGGTGCTGGAGGACAATTCTCTAAAGACACTGCAGTCCACTGACTGTGAAAAGGTGCTAGAGGACAATTCTCTAAAGACACTACAGTCCACTGACTGTGAAAAGGTGCTGGAGGACATCTCTAAGACACTGCACGTCACTGACTGTGAAAAGGTGCTAGAGGACAATTCTCTAAAGACACTACAGTCCACTGACTGTGAAAAGGTGCTGGAGGACAATCTCTAAAGACACTGCAGTCCACTGACTGTGAAAAGGTGTAGAGGAAATTCTCTAAGAACACTGCAGTCCACTGACTGTGAAAAGTGCTGGAGGACGCCAAATTTTAAGACACTGCAGTTCACTACGTGAAAAGTGCTGAGGAGGCGATTCTCTAAAGACACTGCAGTCCACTGACGGTAAAAGGTGCTAGAGGACAATTCTCTAAAGACACTGCAGTCCACTGACTGTGAAAAGGTGCTGGGACAATTCTCTAAAGACACTGCAGTCCACTGACTGTGAAAAGGTGCTGGAGGACAATTCTCTAAAGACACTGCAGTCCACTGACTGTGAAAAGGTGCTAGAGGACAATTCTCTAAAGACACTACAGTCCACTGACTGTGAAAAGGTGCTGGAGGACAATTCTCTAAGACACTGCAGTCCATGACTGTGAAAAGTGCTAGAGGACAATTCTCTAAAGACACTACAGTCCACTGACTGTGAAAAGGTGCTGGAGGACAATTCTCTAAGACACTGCGTCCACTGACTGTGAAAAGGTGCTAGAGGACAATTCTCTAAAGACACTCAGTCCACTGACTGTGAAAGGTGCTGGAGGACAATTCTCTAAAGACACTGCAGTCCAATGACTGTGAAAGGTGCTAGAGGACAATTCTCTAAAGACACTGCAGTCCATTGACTGTGAAAAAGTGCTGGAGGACGCCAAATTTTTAAAGACACTGCAGTTCACTAACAGTGAAAAGATGCTGAAGGAGGCTGATTCTCTAAAGACACTGCAGTCCACTGACGGTAAAAGGTGCTAGAGGACAATTCTCTAAAGACACTGCAGTCCACTGACTGTGAAAAGGGGCTGAGGACCATTCTCTAAGACACTGCCTCCACTGACTGTGAAAAGGTGCTAGAGGACAATTCTCTAAAGACACTCAGTCCACTGACTGTGAAAAGGTGCTGAGGACAATCTCTAAAGACACTCAGTCCACTGACTGTGAAAAGGTGCTAGAGGACATTCTCTAAAGACACTGCAGTCCATTACTGTGAAAAAGTGCTGGAGGACGCCAATTTTTAAAGACACTGCAGTTCACACGTGAAAAGTGCTGAAGGAGGCATTCTCTAAAGACACTGCAGTCCACTGACGTGTAAAAGGTGCTAGAGGACAAATTCTCTAAAGACACTGCAGTCCACTGACTGTGAAAAGGTGCTAGAGGACAATTCTCTAAAGACACTGCAGTCCACTGACTGTGAAAAGGTGCTGGAGGACAATTCTCTAAGACACTGCAGTCCACTGACTGTGAAAAGGTGCTAGAGGACAATTCTCTAAAGACACTACAGTCCACTGACTGTGAAAAGGTGCTGGAGGACAATTCTCTAAAGACACTCAGTCCACTGACTGTGAAGGTGCTAGAGGACAATTCTCTAAAGACACTCAGTCCACTGACTGTGAAAGGTGCTGGAGGACAATTCTCTAAAGACACTGCAGTCCACTGACTGTGAAAGGTGCTAGAGGACAATTCTCTAAAGACACTCAGTCCCTGACTGTGAAAAGTGCTGGAGGACAATTCTCTAAAGCACTGCAGTCCATGACTGTGAAAAGGTGCTAGAGGACAATTCTCTAAAGACACTGCAGTCCACTGACTGTGAAAAGGTGCTGGAGGACAATTCTCTAAAGACACTGCAGTCCACTGACTGTGAAAAGGTGCTAGAGGACAATTCTCTAAAGACACTGCAGTCCACTGACTGTGAAAAGGTGCTAGAGGACAATTCTCTAAAGACACTGCAGTCCACTGACTGTGAAAAGGTGCTAGAGGACAATTCTCTAAAGACACTGCAGTCCATTGACTGTGAAAAAGTGCTGGAGGACAATTCTCTAAAGACACTGCAGTCCACTGACTGTGAAAAGGTGCTGAAGGAGGTTAATTCTCTAAAGACACTGCAGTCCACTGACTGTGAAAAAGTGCTGAAGGAGACTGACAACCACTATACCTCCTCCAGTGGTGATGAAAGTGCAGACCTGAGGCACATTCAGCGAGAGTTGGTGGACTGCACGGCAGTTATGTGAAAATTCTTGAGTCTTCATGATTTATGAAGAAATTAATCTTCTTGAAGACTTTGCTTGAATCTTTTGTTCAGCTGTAGAGGTTTATTGTAGATGTTTAGATTTTTTATAAAATTATGAAAATCACTCCGAGTGGCCTTCTTTTTGGATGCACATGGTGCTTTTATAAGGACCAGGATCAGGACCAGCTTCATAACTTATCCCTGCTGTTGTATTGATGAATAAAAATACATCAATATGATGTACATTGTGATGTGTTTTAACGATGCCTGTTTCCCTAAATTAAGACTTCAATATCAGTGATTCTAGTTGTTGGACACTTGCGTGCTACTTTCTCTGTTAACCACAAACCAGACTAAAGTATAGCACACACTATCTTTGACACACATACACACACAAGACAGGAGAGGTAGTAGTCAGGACAGGGTTGTGACGATCTTATTAAACACACCACTATCAGAACAATACAACTCCAGGCAGACGCTTTACCCTAAAATACCATTAAATACAAAGCTTGACAAGGCTTAGTAGAGTCTTCAAACCTTTCAGAAAAAACACAGTCTGTAATATTCAGAAAGATTTTTTTTTACCTGTGAGCAGTTGTTCTTTGCTGGTATCTGGAAGAAGAAGAAGCAGAAGAGTCTTGGGATTTCTGGAAATGCCTTTAGAACAGCTGTATTGCTAAATGACCATCTGGGTTCCTTAAAGACCACCAGGGGTATTTTTATGTTATTTTAGAAGATCATATGCGCTGTGAATTGAATCTAATGGTAATAGACGAGACTTGCTCAATAAGCCAGCGAGGGTTTAGTTTACAACGTGTGACTGGACTTTGGTGCGTGAAGTGGCTGAAAGCATAGTTACATACTCATACCCAACAAGACAAAGCAGGCCCTCAGACCTATTAAAGCCCCCAAAAGCCACAGATTATAGTGTGTCTACTCACTTGTGCTAATTCAATTACTTGCACATATGTTGCACCACGAATGTAACATAATTTCAACTGAGGCAAATCCTGCAGTATGATCTGGTTCATGTAGAGGATTAATGTGCTCACATGATACATATTCATAAATAACATGGTGTTAAAGTTACCAATTGAACATCTTTGTGTGTGAGTTAAAATCTTTTGAGAACCACATTTTCAGGGAAGTATCAGGTTTTCAATGAGGAAGAAGGAATAAGGAATAAATGACATTTTCATTTCAAGGTTTTGTTCTCTTTGTTTTTGTCAGAATATTTTATGTCTTCAAACATGTGAAGGGGATCTTTAAACGCAATGAATAAACCATGACGGTCTTCATCCAGTTGTCGCTGTCACACTGTTATCTGCAGTCTCCTCTGTTTTGTACTAAGACCAAACTATAAAGCAACATTTAAACTATGTGTTTCTAAGTAGGCCAAAGTTTGAACAGCTCTGCCTCTATTTACAGCTCAACAATGGCCTCAGTGTGAACACTGACAACAACAAACACTTCAAATGCATTTTTGTACTCGCACGCTTAATAATTTTAAGTCACTGTTAACTTTTAAAGCGGCCAGAAGATTGTACTGTGCGCGACAAACGCGTAAAGGGATGCAACAAGTGTTTAGGATGAACCCAGCTCATTTCCAAAAATAAATAAAAACGTGAGTCTTACCGTGTCCGTCATTCTTCACGGAACAAACACAACTCTTGCAGGTGTCTGTCCTCATCGACTTTCGGTTTCCGTGGCTTGCAAGCTGCCTCCGATACACCCTGCGAGGAGTGCAGAGCCCTGGGGCGCAGGCCAATGGTGTCGCTGGGTTTTGGAAACTCCTCCCGCATATTGTATGTGCGGGCCTTTGCTCTCTAATAACCTCCACTAACACTCACACTATAGTGCATGATGGGGTGCAGAGCAAAGGCAAACTGCTGAGTTGGGGCTGCTTGCAAAAAGACAAACAGGTCTGTCTGGACAAGATGACATATGGGCTGTGTTTCTGTGCAAGTTATAAATCATCAGTGTTAAGATTTCATACTAAGGAGTTGGGAATATTTAATTCATTTTGCATTTATTCATGAACATATCTTTAAAGGACCAGTGTGCAGGATTTAGTGACATCTAGTGGTGTAGTTGCTGATTGCAACCCCCTCTCCTTCCTAGCATGACTGAAAAACTACACTGGACTACAATGGAAATTTAATTTGTCCTTTCTGGGCTACTGTAGAAACATGTCGGACTCTGTGGAAGAGGACCCACAGCACAGTGTCTGTAGATATAAAAGGCCCTTTCTAAGGTAACCAAAACACAGTGACTCTTATTTTCAGGTGATTATACGCTAGTGAAAATATATGAAAAAATATATTAAGTTAAGTTAATGTTAATGTAAGTTAATGTGTGAGCTAATCATTTCAATTAATCCTGTCCTATCCAGGATATTCTGTAAATAGAGCCCCCTAAATCTGACACACTGGACCTTTAAATGTCATGGACACTCATGTTTGATGAAAACAATATAAAAGTTCCCTCTATGGTGACCCAATGTTTAAGAAAACATGATGCAGGGCCCTCTAGGGTGCCCTACCAGTCTATAAAAACACTGCTTTACATGAAAATGAGTTCTAAATGGTTAAAAATATATATATTCTTATTATTTGTGTATGCTGGTTTCCCACTGCAAACAGCTGGCACCCTCTATATATATATTTATTTTTTTGGCCCTTGCCCCTCAGACAGCCTGTATTAAAGAGCAATTCATCAAACTAATTGCAGTTGATTTAGTTAATTGCTCATAAACTGAGTAAATATTTATGAACATAGAGGCTAGAAAGATGAGGCCTGCTGACGTAAATCTGCAGCCTGTCAGCCTCCACCCACTCTCCATATCTGTTTATCTAGCAGCCTGATGCGTTACACTGATGGCAGACAAGTAAAGAGATTCAAGATGGCTGATGCTTTTAGTGGAGCTCCTCGAGAGCTTCAGAGGTGAGAATGTTGTTTTTAAGATCAAGAACAAACGTTGGTTAAAAACAGTAAAACACTGTCAGGGAGCATTTCATTGCACAATGAGTACTTTTACTTTTTGATACTTTGATACATTTTGATGATAATACTGACACATATTTACTTCCAGAGTGTTTACTGCCAGAGTGTGGTAGTAGTACATTTACTTAAGTAAAGGATCTGATAATTATTTTACTCTTGTATTCAAGTAAATGCAGAGGTCAATAGA
The DNA here is from genome assembly GCF_000972845.2 of Larimichthys crocea. Taxonomy (NCBI): domain Eukaryota; kingdom Metazoa; phylum Chordata; class Actinopteri; family Sciaenidae; genus Larimichthys; species Larimichthys crocea. The sequence continues at coordinate 12,803,008 of NC_040021.1, forward strand.
CATTGACACACACACATACTAATTTACCAAGGCATTTTTATTGTGTTTGATTACACCAATTGTAACAGTGAACTGGTCAACAGAAGAGGAGGGAGTAAATGAACAAACATGATTATTAATAATTCACAGTTAAGGCAAAGATAACACGCGTTCAGGCTATTTCAGCTCTTTCATGGAAAGAATAACAAGAGTGCTAAAGCTTTATATACACACACACACATCCTCTTTCATGAACTTACACACGCGTACTGTGATTGATACTGTTCAGGTGGTTATATTCACAGGTCACAATAATAGCAGCTCCTGCTCATATACTGCATGTGACCTCATGTTCTTTTCTGTGGGGGTTATAAAACATACAGATCCCTTTTTGATTCACTGTCCTCTCTAAATTGTGGAGATTCTGATAAGATTTTTCAGATCTGGGTTTTGTTCTCTTTAAGTGAAGAAGGAAATGGTAGTAACAGTACACTAAATGAACCAATGGGTGCAAGTGTAAGCTACAAATATCAATCAGTATCTAATCAGATGAGTACATAAAATATACTTAATGGCATGTATGAAAATGAGCATAAACCTTAGAGAAAGGAACAGTCACATAGACCGGATGATATCTGTGTTATTGTATGAAATGTAACTGCGTGGATAAATTAAAAGACGTTTCACAAAGGTCACCACAGAAATGACGTTCTGATCACAACACACACACACTGTGTGATTTCAATAGAAAAATAAAAACAGAATTCAGCAATCCGCCTCACAGTTGCTGTTGATTTTGAGAGAAAACCGATGGTTATTATGACCTATAAAAACGTTGTTCTCTTCAGCAACAATAAATATTCAATTTGTTTTCATGACGTACCTCATGTCAGGATTCTCGTCCTCGACACATTATGATATCAAGCTACACGGACAATCATTCATTCATTGTGCTCTGGTAATACATGTCAGTGTACTATATAACTAATACTCAAACACAGTAATAGATTACACGCGCACACACTTGTTGCTATAAAGTGAAATTAGCCTGCATGTATATATATCTGCATTTCCATGCTGATTGAGGATTCGTAACAGTCTTGACTGGAAAAGTTCAGAGTAAGAAAATAAATTCTACATTGAGTGTTTGGCACAAGTTGAAGTAACTTGCTCTCTGATATCTGCACAGTGTGTTCTGTATGATGCACTTGTCAACAGATACCATCAGTATATTGTCTGTTAAATACAGTTTGCATCTGTCTGCATATATAGATTAGAAAGTCTAGCTACTGAAGTCACTTACTCAAAAATAATATATATGCTAAGCTGCCTGAATAAATTACTATACTTTCTCATATACATACATCTAGTCAGAAGGCTACAGACTCCTTCTTTTCATAAAAGTGCGCTTACATCCATCTTGTGCGTTATATTCACAGCAGATTAGCTGTCCACTAAAAGTGCTCCACCATCTACAAAGATCTACAGATTTACATGACACACATCCACACAAATGAGTGCTAGATCTCAGGCACACCATCAGTCAGTCAGTGCCTGTGAAGGAGCTGCTCAGCAGGCCACAGGTAGTCAGCTTCCAGGGCTGGGAGTCTGTGGAGGTGTAGTTCCCTGATGCTCCACCCGAGGGAGCTGCTGCCTCCAGAAGGTGAAGTGGCTGTAGGTGTCCGAGCAGGGGAAGTCTGAGGAGGAGGATCGCATCTTCAATGGGAACACGTGATCCACCACCTCACCGAGGCGTACATAACTGAAGAGAGAAGACTCACTTAATTAGCAAGCATTTTCTCTGAAGTTCAGTAGAGGAGATCGTGGAAAGTGGACACAGGACTTACGATGAGATGTTGGTCTTGGCATGTTCCTGCACCAGCTCGCCTTTAGGGTTGACTGTAAAAATCCTGTTTAGTGGCACTCCTACTTCTTTATAGGAAAATACATCCTGCAAATATAGATGAGAAATGAGTTCAGTGTTAGAAACTTTGCAAAATAACACGTTTACGCAATGTGATTGATTAATGCACAGAATCAAAGAGTATCACTTGTTTTGTACGGTATGTAACGCGTGTGTACCGTCGGTCTGTTGCCAAACGCTGCATAGAACGGCTGTTTGTTGGGGTGGAAGAGGTTCTTGATATCGTTGAGACACTCCACCTTGAATTTCTCTGGTTTCTTCTCAATCACCTCCCTGTCAAACACACACACACACATCACAGAGATGTAACAGCAACCAACAACCAGCGCAGTACAACAATGCTCAAGTCACAGTGTCTCCCGCATCTTCTGACACGTTGTTATACTTTAGGTTTAGTAACAATATGTGTGTTTGTGTGTATGAGAGACCTGTGCAGAGCTGAAAAGAGGCTGCTCGGGCTGAGGAGGACTGGGCCCATAGGGAGCATGGTGCCTCTCTCGTTGACCCAGTGGAGGTAGCCTCTGGTCATGTCAGCCATGCCGATAGCTCGAGCTGAACAGTACAGGAACTTGTAGCCATTTCTGACGAACACGGAGAGAAGAAGAAGCATTTTTAATTGACATTTTCTGGTGTCAAATATATGCAAATAATTTGTGCCTTTTATGCTGACAGTGTGTTAATAAATGACTGCTTACTGGCTGACTTTGTGGTAGAGGTGTGCAATGCCCTGGTGTGTCCAGTCTTTCCCAAGTGTGGGCAGGATGTGACCCAGTGTGTCTGACCTGAAGGAAAACACACATAAGTGACATTGGGACAGGTGAGTACAGACTATTCCGTATTCATTATTAATGCACAGCACATTCTGTACTGGTATTTATATTCACATGTAACACACACCTGGTGATGGTTCCATCTATGTCTGAGATAATTATCTTGTCGTCCCAGTTCCAGAGGTAGATGGTGCCCTGACAGCGACAGGTTCCCTGGTACTGTGTGGTCACGCTGAACACAACATCGTTAGGACCATCCTGCAGCTGGAGGGACAGCTGTGTGTGTGTGTGTGTGTGTGTGTGTGTGTGTGTGTGTGTGTGTGTGAGAGAGAGAGAGAGAACAAGAGAGAGAGAGAGAGAGAGAATGAGAAATAACATACAAAGTTAAAAGAATGACTATTAATAACTCAAACATGTCAAAGTCTGCAGTGTATTTAAACCAAGCTCCTCACCAGTTGCTCTGAGGTGAGTCGGAGTGTCTTCTTATAAGACACGCCTCCCGTCGAGAGCCCAGGCTCTGATTGGACGTTGGGAGAACCCTGTTTGGCTGCCCTGTGGTCTTCATCACTGGAGGACGACTCTTCTTTATGTCTGGCGTCAGACAGGTTAACAGCATGTTAAAGGTTGCTGAGTCTTATCCGTTGCTAACCTCAAGGATATTTTCTGGTCAGGGATGTTTTGAGGTTACCTGATTTGTCCAGCCTGCTCAGCAGAGTCACAGACCCCGTGCTCAGAGACTGAATCCTACAAGAGGAGAGATTCATTTACGATCTACTTCACAGCTGCCATGGAAGTAATAATCCCAATGTTAAGTACAAAGTTGGAAAGTACCGATTTGGTGCTGCTGTTTCTGCCACGCCAGGAGAACCACCACCTCCCTCCTTTTTTAGGCATCTTCTCCTTCATGATGTTCTCCACTGCAGCCTGGAACGGAGCACACACACACACACACACACACACACACACACACACACAAGCAACCACAACACAACACCAAAAAAAAACACTTAAAAAACTGAAGCCAAAACCAGACCGTAAATCAACAAAACACAGAAATAACAATGTGTCTGCGGTTGGAATGGGGAAAATAAAGTATGTATGGGTGTGCGGAGTTTGGGGGTGGTTGAGGACAAAGAATAAGAAGATGAGAAAAGAAGGTATTAAGTGAGCGTTGTCTTTGACATACTGAGCTGTAGCCCAGCACGCCAGTCAGACAACAGAGAAGAAACTCTAAGGCAGAGTGAATATAACTGAGGCAAGAGGGCTAAAGACGGATGGATGAAGCGATGAAAAAAAGGGAGGGGAACAGAGGGGAAGACAAAGTTTAACTGGAGTGTTTGTCCAATAACGTCTGAAAGACTACAACAACAAAACATCTATGTCTAAATTTAAATGAAGCATAAGGTGTAAAGGCAAACATACAGGCTGCAGTACCAGTGTCAGTCAAAAGGGGGTGTGGTACTCATGTAACACAATGAACCTACAGATTGTGTCATTAGTATCTGTGCTGTGTATCAATTTCTTACCTTTGGCAGCGGTTTCTGAAAAGCTTGCATAGCCAGCATGAGTGGAGCTGCAGTGCTCCAATTATAGTACCTGAGGGAAAAAAACAACTTATATTTTTATCAGTTTCATAACTGCAGCAAAAACCACTTTGTCAGCCAAAAAAAACTCTTTATGAGCCCAAACAATCCTGCAAACACAGCACTTTTTGCTGCAGTGTGTTGCTGTTTAATCCATACGACAAACTGCTGTTTGACTATATTTACACGCAAACATGTTTTCACTACAGCCAGAACGAACGTCTTACTTGGAGCCGATTTTCACGACTAAATTGGGGTCGTCGATGATGGAGGGGTTTTCTGAAAACTTTTGGTAAGAGATGATCTTCTCGTGGAACTGCTCTGTGAGGACACACACACAAACATTTCATGTTCAGTTTCCTGCAGCTTACGACACTGTTTGTGATGTAACAATATGAGAATCTTTCATACCTTTCGTGATCTCCCTGTTGTCAGTGAGTCCTCCACACAAAGAGATAGTGATGGACGGTAAGTCGGCCATGGGGTCGCAGTAACTGTCCACTCCGCTGTCTCCTCCGGAGCTGAGCGACTGCGGGGACAGACTGGTGCTGTGGAGGCCCGGGTCTGAGATGCTCCTCACTGTTGCACCACTGTCACTACAGAGGGGTTATAATGCTGGTTAGCTCTGCTATATTAGTGTGTTAAAACTTTAACTGCACATAGGTCATGACTCCACATACCTCTTAGGGAAATAAAGGGCCGCCACCTCAGGCTCGAGCTCTGTGATGTCATCCAGGTAAATTCCATCAGAACCAAGATGTCGGCTTCGTTTGTCTGCAACAAAGCAACGATGCCATCGAAAGTGTCAGCCTCGTTGCATTTGCTCTTCATTTGACAGTTTGGTTTTGAACTTAACTGAAATATCTTTGAGTAATATACTCATCTATAAGCATAAAAGGCAGTATGGTGGATTATGTCTTCAGAATAAAGTTTAGTTTTCTTCTAGCCATCCAGACAGTGTTTTCAAATGTCCATTTGGAGCTGCAGCTCACCGTAATACAATGCATGGAATGATATTTGGTTTGTGGCAAACCAGAAAAAGTTTTCAAACAGCAACATTGAGTATTGTGTTGTCATTATATTTAGAAGCAAATTTGAAATATTCCAAATATTTTCTTGGTGAATTAAGCACCACAAACTAAATGCCAGACAACTAACGCTGACAAAATGTCAGTAAATTAAAATAATGGCTATATAAACAAACAAGTCTCCTGAAGGAATTCTAAGTTTTACTGTGTTGCTGAGTTAAATATTACCTTTTCTCTTGGATGGGGAGTCTGTCTTGCCCTGCAGACGAGGCATTGTCTCTTCCATGTCGGACATCATACGAGCTGATGCCCCTCCGGCTGTCTGCGTCTCTGCACCTCCAGCCGTCTGCGACTCCATCCTCATGGTTTCCGACTCCATCCCGACCGTGACGACCATTTCCTCAGTTGTCTCTGTCATTAGCAGTGTGAGTGCTGATATTTCAGAGCAGGGTCCGCACTGTTCTGCAGACGTCTCGTGAGTTATCACACGGAAGTGTGTGCTCTCGGACACAGGGATGGATACGGGGCAGACTGGTGGAGGGTTGGATTTTACCGGGAGGAAGGACGGCTAGAAAAACAGGGGAGAAAAGGAAATATAAAAAAAATGAAAAATGCACAAAAAGCACTACAATTATATATAGAGCTGTTCACATTTTGGTTACCGTGGCAGCCTGTGGCAGCTCTCCCCACGCCCAGTGCATGGCCGGATTCTGACTTTCTGCGTCTGACGGCTTGGTCATCAGTTCAGAGTCACTCTTGGGAGAGGTAGGACGAGAGTTTCCAGGGCTGAGAGAGGAACAGAAAACAAACAACAGTTTACAGAGCTGTTTTATCTGAATAATAATGTAGGTCTTTATCATGTGAGTGAATGAAGCACCTCTGAATGGGGCTCCACTCTCCATCTGAGCGAGTGTAGATGCTAGTCTGTTTGAAAGAGCCGCTGGTCGTCTCGTCTCTCAAGACGTCCCGCGATGAAGTCCTGAAACACACACAGACACAGCTAATGTTTATCATATAATTGTACATTTTAACAGTTAACACCACAGACAGAGACAGAGATCATGCCTTAACTTGTTGCCCTTTGCCTGCACTCAAACCATAACATGTCCTCCAGCTACAGTGCAGTCACAACATTAGCCATGTATTCTCCCCGAGTCCAGATTGTGAGTTTCTTTTTGACTCTCTCTCTTTCTCGAACAAAAACCTGCTATCAAATTTAACATTTTATGTTCAGTTTGGTCTGTTAACACACAAATAAGCATCAAATATCAAACAACATGCAGTAAGACAGAAATGTAAATTAGATTTGTTAATAGATTGTTTCCTTTAAGAACAAAGCAGGTTAACAACATGCAGGTGAATTTGAATGAATGAAAAAAATAAAAACATCCTGGTGTTGTTTTACAGTAGAGATGAGCCAGAATATGTAACGTATCCCCCACTCACTTATTTACCATGGCAGCTGTATTCATTCATGATAAGTGAACATACAATATGTGGGAGGGACATGGTTCTTATAGTGCCGTGTCTATTTTAAATGCTGCTCTGCATAGCGGAGGCCAAGTTACATGCTGGCAAAAACACACAATGAAGAAGTTTCACTTTTTTCCTGTTCAGCAGAAAGGAGCTGACGTTGTGTTTTCCATACAGGGTCTTTTCAGTGTGTTTGTGCCGCAGCTAGAGGCCTCTCAGCTCCAGATGCTGGTCTGTTTATTCTTGCTTGTTCCATTACATTTCAGTGATGTATTATACTTTTTATCTCACTGCTTCACCCTTTCTTTCTCCCCTCCCTTCCTCTGTCACGTGTATCACTTTTCCTCTCTGCTTGCACCTCACATGTATCTCATTACTTTTCCAATACTTCTTTCTTTTTGATTTCTTTAATCCTTTTTTTTCTTCCATCTCCTCGAGGGTTTCTCACCTGTTGCTCTCCATCTCCGTCCCCTCGTCCGAGCTGATGTCTATGGTGAACATGTCATCGTCCTCAGAGTAGTCCCCGCTCTCCTCCCTCCTCATGCTGTCCGCCCGAGCCTTCCTCCTCCTCTTCCTTCTCTTCTTCATCATCACACCACCATTCTCTCCTGCACTACCCGTGGAGCCCAGGGTCTGTATGAGCGGCCCGGAGCTCTTCTTACCCATCAGGGAGGAGCTCATCAGGAGGGCCCCGTCTGACAAGATAGGAGAGGTGGCCAGGTAGGAGGGAACTACTTCCTGTTTTGACAAAAAAACAATGAACAAAGTATGTTAGATAGTAAAGGGTTAGAAGTAAATCTGCATTTCTGATTTATAAACCCTGAATATTTGTGCTCAAATTAATTGTTGAGTTAATCTACATGCAACACAAAGATCCCTTTGTGCTGCTGCATGTATTGAATATGACTTGATGTTTTTGCACAATTATGGTCAGAGGCAAATGTGTGTCAGCTGCCAAAGTGTTTGTAGCTACTCGCTGTGAGGAAATCATTTCCCAGAAAAAACAATTCAAAACAAAATCTGTTCCCCTGTCCTGCAAAAACAGGCAGAACGATAATATCTCCTTCTAGGAAAAGAAAAAGGCTTTCCAGGAGGGTCTTTTACAGTCAGCCCAAGGGAGTATAAATGTGTGTGTGTGTGTGTGCAGACATATGGAAAAAGAGAAAGAGAGAGGGGGGGGGAAACTGGGGCATAATCACGTGATTTGTGGTCTGACAATATTCCCTCACGTTTTGCTTCTGTGTGCCAAGAAAAAAAAAGGGTTCAGAGACACAATCCTCCTCCCCTCCTCACTCGTCCAGGCCTGGGAATCTGACACCACTCTGGGGAAAATAAATTACCCACTTCCCTTGTTGGTGCCGGCCCTGGGCCTCAGTAGTTGGCCGCTTGTTTATGTCTCTCAGCTGCACACGTCCTCATGTGCATACAATAGCGAAGAAACATTTTACAATGAGGCCACTTGGCTCTTTCAACTTCTTGGAAAACCAAATCAAAACAATGACTTTCCAAGAACTTAGGAAAAACAACAGCTTTTTTATTATGAATTTTAACAAAGTTCTGAATGGTGGTTCTTGTGTGCAACCATCTTTATAAAGTTATTACTTCTTTTTAATTTAACTTCTAACCTAACTGGTCAGCATTGAACCATTTCTCTAACAGTTAAACCAAATTCATTAATACACATGTCCTACTAATTGCAATAAGCGCATTTATTTGCAGGAAACTCCAATCCGGATTTATCCTAAGTCATTTGGCCACAGCATTTAATGTAGGTCGGGGAGCCTGAGTTAATAAATGCTGCATTCAGCACTTGCTGATGAACGGAGGAATGCTTTTCAGCCAAAAGGGAAAGGAAGAAATTCCTTGCGGCCGTGCCAACTCTGCACACAGCTTGACCTTGTTCAAACTACTATGACTGTGTATAAGGAAGAAGATAGTTTTGCGTAACGCTTTTCTTGTAAACATGGGTGTGCCTGTGTTTAAGGACATTAAAGGGGTGGAGAATGATGTGTGTTTTCATTTGAATCTTGTTTTCACTTGAATCAAGGTGCCATTTAACAGACAAAGTATTCCATTTACAATAGCCTGAACAAGGTCACACACACCTGATCGTTTTCTGTTTCCTGCACAAAGAATGCCTCTCCATTGTCCCCAAGCTTCATATGTAGATCCACTGGTTCTCCATTGATCTCCATGTCCACCTGGAGGAGAGGGCAAAAAAAAGGGGAATGAATCAAAACCAGACATGCCTTCAATCCTCAAGCATCTGAAAGGTCACAACTCTCTCAATGTGACAACTACAAGACCTGTTTTTAACTCCTCACCACTTTCTCTCGGGACCGCAGCACACCCATCTTGCCGAAGCGAACGTGGAAAGGCGAGCACTGCAGCGATCCATCGGGCTGTCTCACTACAATCACGTCAATGCAGCCGGAAAGGGTTGCAGGGTTAAGGCCTCGGTACAGCTCTTTGACCTGGACAAACACCTGGCCTGCTAGCTGACCCACGTAGTTCATGGTCTGGCGGGTCTGGTGGAGGGGACAGAGAAGGTCGGACAAGAGACAGAAGAAATGAAACTACATCCATACCAAAGGTCTACTTGAATCACCTTGTCGTGATCACTAAGCTCCACAAGAGTGGACGTAACCATGCCTCAAACTCAGTGAACCTCCAATGAAAGAGGTGTTTATGAACTGGCATCTGCTGTGCCATTCTGAAGGCATGGGCTGAAGTTACTCTAATACTCTGATCTGAAATCAGTTTTGGGAGTGCACTATGACTGGTGCAGCTAAGGAAAGAGGACATGGATGGCTTTTTCCCGTCAGTACTCTTGTTATTTGTCCCAGGACAGTCTGTGGCCTACATACTGTAGAAAGAACCTGTTGCCACTTTGACCTTCGCACCCTCTTCTCTCCTTCCTGATAAGTCTGGAAATCCTATCCGACTTTTTTCCACTCAGCAACCCTACACAACAGAGGTCAAAGCACAAACTAAGTGAGATGCCATAACCCAGCGTGGTGTGTATTGGCTGAGCTAAACCAAGATGTCGTGGGAACTATGGCAAAACACCTAGGCAATGTATTCATAGGGATGTGAGAATGTCGACAATGCAAACGTCTTTTGACGGCAACGCTGTTACGCAAGAACCGGACTGTGAGTGACTAAACACGTTAGTCTGAGAATGTTGATCGTTCATCTCATTGTACGTCATTATTATAATTAATGTTTCTGGTTTGATGACGACAACCAAGTAACAAATCTTTGTTTTTTTCACAGTCCTTAAAGCGCCTGAAAACCGATTTAATTAATCAGCTTCTGAATATTAAGTGTTAACTGTTTGGTGGTAATTACAAAATGAGCTTTGTCTTGTTGTCTCACTGGTCTGAAGAGGAAGTAGACTCATCACTTCATCATTGACAGACCAGACGGAGCAACTTTTGTAGTCATGGAGAAAACCTTCATTTTGAAGGAGGAAAAACACACTCCTACCCTTTTGTTGTAGTAGTCCTGTTTCTCTTTACATAATTACGACTCATGAACGACTTTCTGTTTGATAATTTTTGAAACAAGCTAAGTTTACTGACCAAAGACTTTCAAGGCGAACATTGAAAAACACAAAGAAAATGATCTTTTGTTCTGTCTGATATCCAATCAATATATAAGACTCACATCATCTGTGCCACAACATGGATACAATTCCTAACTTTTCCTTTCTAGAATTGATCCAGTGTTTATGTATTTGTCTGTGTCATGATCCTCTCGCATCTTTCCCACTAGTCGTGACTGCTCAGCTCTAAAATATGAGTCATTATGTGATTAGCTAGCAAAACACTTTATTATTTACAGAGCATTACCATCTCAAGATAAAGAAGACATGGAAAACATCTTAGTTAGCGTGTCTATTTAACTTTCTCTCTGCTGGTGTCATATAATTTATAGATTATTTACGTTTCTATGGTGCAAACACCAATGGCCAAACATGATCCCATCTGCATAGTTTTCAAGACTCCTTGGAGTTTGCAGTTGTTCAATAACATGGAGGGGGGGGGTTCTGACCTTGACTCAGTTGGCAATGGGCCCCAAAAACGATTGCAGCAACAGGGAAGAAAGGTTTGGAACAATGCCAACATATCCCCCCCTTTGAGCACGTGATCGGGACAAGAGGCCCCTTACAGAGGAACAGGAGCCCTAATTTTAGAGCGGTAGATGAATCAGGGGAGCCATAACAATGTCTGTCTATGTAAAACACAAACTCTTATAGATGACCTTCACCATCTTTAATTATTCATTTCACTTTTCACTGAGGCGTTGAGTTACAGAGCTGCTTGCAAGCAAACACAGCTGATTTATGAAAGCAGAGGACTTTCAGTGTGTGTGTGTGTGTCAACACTGCTACACACAAATACATCCAAAAATAGATTTTCTTATGTTACAGATGAAACAAAAAGAAGAACGTCTAAAAAAAAATGCTGACAGCAGTGTTTGGTTTCAAAAAAGCGTGGATGATATTCAATTACTTTGAGAGATCTGGGATCTTTTTTTTTTCAAAGCCAGATATTTGTGTTTAACTGTGGTATGCTCATTGGTTTAATGGATTTACAAGCTGCAGTTATAATTTCCTTGCAGGCTGGAATCTAGCTGAACCACTCAGGAGACAATGTGTTGTAAACACTCTTTCATTTACCGCAAAGTCTCATTAGTCCCATAATACTACACGGAAATACTACACTCGCAAAAATATAATCTACTCTCCTCCTGATCATTTAAGAAAGTAAAAGCCTCAGCAATTAAGTGGAAAGTGTAAGTGAAGTGTTATTAGTTTAATTAACTAATGACAATACATGCTTCACAACATCACAACCACACATTTAAAAAGGAAATGCATCTTTAAATCCAATAGACAGGTTAAAAAGCTGACTCATAACATGACAGGGCATCTTGAAAATCTTACTTATGAATGATAAACGTTTAATTACTATAAAGCCATATTATTGATAATACCAGATAAGTACAAATGTGTGAAACCATTAAGGCAGGCGCGGTCAAATACGTGATAAAAACAGGGTCATACCTTTTTGCAGCGGAGTATGCCTTTGCCAAAAGCCTGGTGTCTCCTCAGCGGTGAATGACAGCACAACAACACACTATAGAAACGACATATCCCGACAGAGGTGGTGTCCGAGTGTGACCTGTTGTCATGGACTCACAGCAGCGATAAAAACACACTATTTAAGTGAACCCGATACTCATCGGTGACAGTCTGCCTCTCTCTCTCTCTCACTGTCTCTAGCCTTGTCAGTGTATGACATCATCCGCAGCTGAAACCCGAAAACCCGCCCGCGGACCAATCAGCGTCGAGCTTTTGAGTTGCTAAACTCATCGTTTCAGCTGCCACAGTGGCAACTAAAACACAGCAGCCACCGTGCCTTTACGTTGTTAGTAAAGCGTCAAATTGGCATTTATAAAGTGAAAGTTTGGCGTGTTTTATAGCTATATAGTCATAAAAAGCTATATATAGTTTATGCTTTATAGTCATTCCACATAAAAAAAAGACGCTGCTTTCATTAAACTTGTCACTGCGTGTCTAAAACTGAATGAAACACAGTGAGTAACACGTTTTAAATGTTATATTTGAGCACAGTATCACCACGCTTCAGTTTAAAGAGCACTGGAGTAAACTGTATCCCACAGCAACGCCGTGACGGCGGGAAGCAGTGGCGCTACGTCAGCGTTTGAAGTCAACCAGTCAAGTCTGAAGCGTAAACTGTGCAGTGAGGTGATTTTTCCAGCCAATCACAGCGCGGCGTGAGGACACATGCGATGTTACCAGTTCAACCTGAGCCCCTGTAGTGAAACTGTCTGCTGTGAGGGAAGTGGTTGACTGAGGTCAGCCTTAACAAAAGGTAATGTCTGTATATCAGCAACAATTACAAACACATATGTAAAAATAGACTTTGATGCACTAAACAGATAATAACATAATAAATAAAGTAGACTGATTTTCTCTACTCATACATTAAATTATAGCCCAAACTATTCTGTATCTCTTTCTGTGTGTATGTGTGTTTTTGACAGTAAATTACCTCTCTGTTTATGGTGTACCCCTAACCAGCCCAAATATTTTATAGGCTCCATGCTACAACAGCTTCAGGTTACAACTCTTCAATTACAAGAGCCGGTTCATTCAGTGTGTGTGTGTGTGTGTGTGTGCGCATGAGAACTAATTGTTTTTCCATACTGTGTATCTGGGGTGAATCAGAAAAGGAAGAATGTGTAATGTCTCTAAGGTTTTCTTTCCATCGTGGTCTGCTGAGGCCTTTGTGTTGTTATCTTGTACTCACATTGTCATGTCATATCGGTCAATCAGTCAGTCAGATAAAAAAAAATATATAGACAAGATGATCTAGTCAAGCAGTGCATGTCACCATGTCACACTGTACAATGTCAGAGCTGCTGTCTCATCTTGTACTTGTGCTCTGTGTGTGTGTGTGTGTATTTTACAGTTTGTAACCTTTGGGTCTGTTTAGTTTCAGTACTTGTTTGTTTCCTGAGAACTCTGTTTCATCAAATTACTGACATTTAGCGGTTTTATGAATGGATAGTTTCATGCAGGTTTCCCAGGATGATGAAGGATTTGAATGTTTGTTTAAAAATTAAAGGTGAAATCTTCCTTTGTGGGCTTCCTTCTTCTTAAGCTAAATAAACTATTTATAAACTCTCTTGGATTAGCTGAAAAATTCATCGTGACAAAGCTGAAAAAAACGGTGGTTTTACTTGAACTTGTGAAAACTTTTTAGAGATATGTAGTTCTCACAGGATTGCACTGGTACAAACATATTTTTATATTTTATAGACGATGATGCATTGCTGTAGATTTAACTTCCTAAAAGTATATAAAGTACTGAGAGAGAAGCTCAACCATAAACACCTACAGCAGTAAAATCAAAGAGTCACATGAATGCAGCAGTAATATTATATATAATAGTAAAACTGTAAAACATAGTTATGCATATTTCTATTCCATTACTTCCATATTCTGTAGATATAGCCTCCTAACTCTTACATACTGGACCTTTAAGTAAGAGACTTTACTCTCAGAATTTTCACGGCATGGTACTTGGACTTCTTCCACCACCGCTCGAGCACCCTGAATGTACCATGTACATCATATTTGTTGCATTGCGCTAAACACGTCATCCTGATTACAATACGAATACAGTAATGATCATGTACTATAGGCATGCTGCATACCATTATAACTCAACACTAGCAGCACTAGTTGTCAGCCCATATTGGTATATACCGGCTGTCCACACATTAGTTTTTATGTCAGTGCAGCTGGATTCTCCAAAGATATATGAGCCGCTCAGCTGCCCTTACACATGTTTCTAAGAACAAGCTGCCTTGCCAGGAAGAGCTGAACTCAGCTGATGAATCCTGGGCACAGAACAGCACATGATAGCAGTTTCATTTTTAACATGTATGGTCAATGCCGTGAACAGTATCGGGCTACAACAAACAAGATGACATATGACTGTGTCAGTAAACCACTCAGCAACATTTAACAGTGAAGTAAAAGCATCTTCTTTTACATGCATTCACACAGGTGGCCTTATTCGGTACCTGTAGGTTGACCTTATCTAGCAGGAGTGTTTTGGCTGGTGTGGTCTCACACTCTGTTCAGCCAATCACAGCTTTGAGTAAATGGACCTGTAAGGTATGAGCTGACAGCCTCCTATGCACCAATCATATTGAAGTAGGGCAACCAGTTGTTTACTCTGCATTCATATATACGTGGCAAAAATAGTAAAGTGATTTTTTTAAGGATGTTATTTTGAATCTGTGAGAGCTATCTGTGCACAAACACACAGTCAACATTTTACATGTCACACCTCTGATGCCTCACAAACCGGCTCAAGCCACCAAAAACACGAACAAGCACTAGTCATTCCGTTTAGGCGTCATCTCAGTTGACTCAGCAAGAGCAAGCAGCGCTTTAACAGATTTATTGCATAATCTTTCCTACACACTTGGTTGATACAAGGGAATCTGATTGGCTCAGGGTGTTCTGGCCTGAGAGTCATGAGATCAGACTGAAACATTAACTGGAACTGCCAAACGCTGGAACAGTGATTAAAAAGAAAAACTCTTTGTCCCTAATGAGTGAGATTATGAATGTCGGAGACAGGTTTCAAAAACCTCTTGGCTGAGCTATGGCTGTGAAAGGAGGAGAAAATGAGATGAACATTTTTCATTAACTCAGATTGAAAATGGGGATGTGAGAAATATAAGAATTCATAAATATCTATCTATCTATCTATCTATCTATCTATCTATCTATCTATCTATCTATCTATCTATCTATCTATCTATCTATCTGTCTGTCTGTCTTCAGGCACACTGTAAACCAATCTGTCTGTAGATTTTACGCTGAAAACTGCCAAAACCACGACAGTAAAAGACCGTAAAATATCCCATGAAGTACACAGTCATATTTCAAAACCTTTTTATATGCCATTTTCACTGTAATATTCAATGGCAGATTTTATGGTCTTTTACTGACATGGTTTGGCAGTTTTTCACCATAACTAAATCTACTGACCTTTTAAAACATGGAATAAAAAAGAACCTCAAACGTGAAATCAACAGTACTCATATCCTTTTCCCATAATATTAGAAAAGCTTATACCGTATTTATTACGGTAAAATTCTGGCGACCACAACTGCTTTTTTTTACTGTATCAGTGCAGAGGCACAGTGACAATCACATACCTCTCGAAATCATATATTTTATTACAAAATCTTAAAGAAACAACAAGAATAAACATCCCAAAAATTGTATAATAAAACTCACAAATTCATGTATGTTTGTCACTGAAGTCCAAAGTTTCACTTCACCTAATCAGTCTGTGTTGCAACCATGTTATTTTGTGTGACACATGCTTCTTATGAAATACCCTCAGACTCAGAAAACCACAGAAGGAATGACAAGATCGCCTGATCCATCAGGCTATCCCTCCACTTCGCTTCATCCCTCCATGTACCCCCTTGTCTGTCCCCCTCACACCTCTTTCTCTTGCTCTCCCACCCAAGAGCAGATCGTCTTACAGGGGGGGATTATTGAAACACACACCAGTGGTCGTCTAAACGCCTGCCCTGTCCTGAGAACTGTACAGAACATGTTACTTTAAACACTGATATGTTCATTTTTAATAAAAACTGAACATTGAATGACATAAATGTCCTGCTCTGTGTTGCTGCCACTGTTTTTCCTCTGTGCATGTCTACATTTAAAAGCACAATCCTCCACCTTCTCACTTTTACATCCATTGATTGTGTTAATCAACATGCACTTTCATTTACCCATAATTCATGCTTTTTTTTCTTGCACGCATGCACGCATCATTTTACCCAGCTCCAGGTGGTGTCAGTGGCATACTGCTCAACGGCCTCGTCCAACTCTTCATCATCCTCTGCTGATGTCATGTTTCCATAATGTGTTTGATCCCAGCTGCAGCTCTTTTTTTTTTCTTAACCAATGCGTGCGTCTGTGTATGTATGAAACTCTTCAAGTTCGGTCCCAGTCGAGAACGCGTGTCTTCACTCTGTGAGCATGTCAAGTGTCTGAGAGCTGGGTGCAAGTAGACAGCGTCTTACTAAATTTACCTGGGCCCCCTGGTTAGAAACCTGAGATGGTCCCAGAGTCCAGAGTGGTCAGTCATTCACCAGACCCTCTGACTTCTTTGACATTTGAGGAGGGGACACCTGTTAGGATTGTTTACCAGAATATTAGTATAAGTAAACTTCCTCACACGCATGATCACACAACACTCAGGCAACAAATTACCCTTGGCACAGAGCTCCCCCTCCTAATGCATGCCTGACAGTTTTGTTCAATGTGTAAATTTCTCATTAGATAACACAGAGACGGTGACACCTGTTGTTGCTGTTGACCTCATGTTGACCATGGCAGTGCCGTCACACATTCAGAGAAGACCAGAGCACCTGTTGCATGGGGTGAACTCCAAGTCTCCCTGGTACCCAGTGATTCTTCAGGTGTAATTAATATGATACTGGTGCCACTGATGATTTTGAACTGGTGACCTTTGGTATAGTGACTGCTTGCAACCATGGCACCCACCTCTAATGTGAAGCCCTTTGAGAAAAAGTCTACACCGCCCTCCAGTGGTCAAAAATGGTGACTACATACAGATTTGGAATTAAGGGCCAAGAGATGCCTTCACCAGTGGCGCCACCAGGGGGTGGCCAGGGGTGGCCAACGGCCCCCCCTACAAATTTGCTGGCCACCCCACTGGCCACCCCAGTCGCCAGTCACATGGATCACAAATCATTTGGGCCAAATGCACAGCCAGCGAGCACGACAGCGCGTGACCGGTCACCGATTTCAAAAGGAGTGATGAGAGAAGACGGAGAAGACTACTAGTGAGTGAGTAAGTCATACATTTCTTTAGTAAAAGAAGAGGGGGGAGTATGACATGTGCTTTTTTTAAATGCCACGTGGTGCCGTTTACAGCACCTGTTACAGAAACCTTATTTTTTGACATTTGGAACTGAGTTACGTAGCTAACGTTAGCTGCTGCTTGTATATGTTATGTCAATTTGCAGACAATGAAGAGAAGAAAAAGTGATTTTAAGAAGAAAGTGAGTACAGTGGGAGAGAGAGAGAGCAGCAGAGGCTTAGTGAGGAGGAGAAAGAGCAGGATGGAGGAGAGGAACAGACAGAGCAGCATGAGGGTTACACAGGCACAGCCAGCATCAGTCAGAGAGCACAGTGACGAGGAAGAGCCTCAGCAAACAGCAGACCAGGGACATTCAGCACCAACTATGGTCACAGAAGTGAGGCAGGAAGCAGCAAAAGCAGGTGTTCAACCTGTTCCTGGACCAACAGGTGAATTTATGACTGTGTGGCCCTAATAATGAATTTGATGGCTAGGCCCTAAGATAGTAACGTCATCTGGAGAAATGTATGTTTATAGTGTGTTTCCATTAAATTACAAATCATGACATAATCACTTAAAGCTTTTTGATTCATGTTTATTGGTAGTTCAGTTTGATTAGTCTGAATAGAAATTATTATAGCTATAATTGATAATTACTATGGAGAGGGGCTAAGTATTATTATTACTATGATTATTATTATTTTAATGTCAGAATAACTGATTTTGCCTCTTGTTTCATCATAGATATCTCCCAGTCAAGAGGAGAGCAGCCCAAGCAGCCACAACTGAAACCCTTCCCTAGAACCTATAGGTGACAGGAGACTATTGATCCCTGGTGGGAAATTCTTGTTGAGTGTTTCTGTACTCGCTTGTTGTTTGCAATTGTTTTGATCACAATAAATGTACACCTTTAAATTAAGCTGTATGTCTTTTTAAGGATTAAGTATTTCTGTTTTTTTTTCTAGTAGCCTGTATACTACAACAGTATAATAAAATCCTGAAATGATGGGTTTTAGTTTTGGTGTTCCACCCCAAGAATTTAAGTGACCTCATCTGGCCACCCCTATGAAAATCTTTTGGAGGCGCCCCCGTTATTACTTTATATACTCATGGGTAGCTCACAGATGAGTTGATTTATATTCTATGTTAATATGAATCTGCAAAGTAACAAGTAACTTTAGCTGTCAAAGAAACAAATGAAAAAAAAGAGGCCCTCACAAATATTTATGTGGACTGGAAAAAACAATTAAAGGAGCAGTGTGTAGGATTTACTGGCATCTAGCATTGTAGCTGTGAATAGCAACCACCTCATTTCACTTTGAAGGAGAAACCATGGTGGCTTTAAAACGGATGAAATCCCGTATCTAGAGCCAGTGTTGTAGAAACATGGCAGTGCAACATGGTGTCCTCTATTAAAGGGGACCCGTGTGTTTATATATATATTATTATACATGCATACATGCATACATACATATACATACATACATATATATATATAAACACACACACACACACACACACACACACACACATTGCCAGGAGTGGATGAGGAATCACGACCGGGTTCGGATTGCACCGGGCCACGTCCCCCTCTGCGACTCCTGCAAAGGTGACAGCAGCTGCTCTGTCAGCGGTGGACGCCTCAGAGCAGTGGTGCGCTGCCAGGGTTGTAAGACCAACCTGTGTTTGGACTGCCAGAAACGCACCCACAGCGGAGTCAACAAGAGGAAGCACCCTCTGACACCGTACAGACTGGGCTGCAAACCAGATGAGCTCCTCAAGGTGGTCTCCATCTTTGGAAACACCGGGGAAAGGCAAGTCCCACACCCTGAACCATACGTTTTTCCTCGGACCAGAGGTGTTCAAGACATCACCCACCCAAGAATCCTGCACCGTTGGTGTGTGGGCAGTACATACAACACATCTGTACGTCTCTTTCATTAGCTCTACTCTAAAGTTTGCTTATGTAACTGACCCAGTGAACAAACAAGAAATAAGACATATTGTCTGTACATCTTGTCCAAGCTAATTCATGGATCTAATTTACTAGAAGTCTGATTAATATATGAGCTAGAGTAAGTGTGGTGCTGCCCCCTACTGGGGAAAAAAAGTAAAGATCCTTAAAAACATTAAGCATTCAATGTCAGATGATTGCTTGTAATACTTGCTTTGCCATCAGACAGCTGTTGGAAGTTCTAAAGTTAGCACCAGATTAAAATATTGTCTGACGGCAAGGCTAAGCATTGAAAATATTCTTAATATGGTGTACACTGACAGATATTGATTATTGTGTGACAAAATCAATTTTTCTGCTGACAGCAGTGCATTGCTCTACTTCTCTACTGTAGCTAGAAGTATCTCATACAACCCCACTTCAAAATACTACAACTATACCTTTGAAGGTTCAAGATTCTGAGCCATTCTACGTAATAATTTCATGCTGTAATCAGTTTTTATTGCTAATGGGTGAACTGGCTGAAACCTTCCACGATGACTGTGAAGGACAAAAAATTAATTTAGCATGAACAATTCATTGCAGAAAATATTAAATATTTGAATGAATATTGTATTTTCATATTCAGTTTAGGATATTATCAGCTATGTTCAAATCCTGAAATCATTTTAGGAGACATGTTTCTGTAATGTCATCCTAAATCGAGATGAGACACACAGAGGAAGTTTCTGTAAAAATACCCCAGGTTTCAACCAACAACTGTACTTTTTATTGATTTTTTTTTTTTCACGTCTTTGGACGTGTGGTAGAAACCAGAGCACCTGGAGAAAACCAGAAAAAAATTTGGTGTTATTTTAGTTTTCCTTCTTCTTTGGTTTCCTCGACCCCAGAAAGTGACGGGCTCTCTTCCAGACAGAAGGTGGTTCTGCTGTCCTCTTGGAAGATTTCCCTCAGCCCCTCACTGGGATTCGAGGACCAGTGCAGGACTGTTGGTCTCCTGCTGTTCGTACTGCTTCTCTTCAGCGACTTCTTCTTTTTTTCTTCTTCTTTTTTTCATCTTTAGACGTGTGTGGGAACCAGAGCACCTAGAGAGAAAACCCACAAAATGATTGATGAAAAAATTGATGTTATTTTAGCCCTCCTCCTCCCTCCTCCTCCTCTTCTACCTCTTTGGTTTCCTCAACCCCAGAAAGTGACGGACTCTCTTCCAGACAGAAGGTGGTTCTGCTGTCCTCTGTGGAAGATTTCCCTCAGCACCTTGCTGGGATTCGAGGGCCGGTGCAGGACTGATGGTCTCCTGCTCCTCGCATGGCATTTCCTCTGGAACTTCAGCCTCTTTTGTTGGTTCATGGGGCTCTGCATTAGAAATGGATTCATGCTGATTGTTGGGCTCATCCTCACAGTGGTCATCATGGCCGGTGATTTTTTGGGGAGCCTCTCTCTCAGCCTCTCTCTCAGTGGAGAGCTTCAGGTTGAGTGAGACACAGCTCTGAACACTGAGCTGAATTTTCAACTCGTCCAGGTCTCTCCCAAAAATCTTCTCCTTCTCAACGGCATTTTGGTGTAGGATAGTGATCTCCTGCTCGAGTTTTGAGTTGACCTCATTGAGTGAAAAATGACTAATTTCTGAATAAAAAATAAAAATGAATGAATGAATTATTACATATTATTATTTTCTTCTTTTCTTTTCCTCTGCTCCCCGTGGTGGGATGAATAAAGTATATGTAATCTAATCTAAACAGAAAACAAGCGGAAAACATACGTGTGGAGTTTAAATTCCCTTCAGCCCGTGAAGGCAGCACAACACCTCCTGCTGCGTTCACGGTCCTCCTCCTCCTGTCGCATATTGATCCAGCGAGCTGATCGTCAGCTTTTGTCAGGATGGTGTCTGTGCTGTGTAAATGTGTGTCCGTTGTTTCTGGCTAAAGGTATCTGGCATTTGACGGCTTTAATGTTCCGTGCAGCTAATTTAAAAACCATCGGCAAAGCGGGAACCGGCTGGTAGGTGGTCTTTGAAATCACTGAGACGTGACATATTGTTCACGTCCACTCAACTCTCGTGAAATCAACCGGCTAAGGGGGAAGCTAACGCTAGCTATGCTAACCGACTAGCACCCGAAGCTAATCTGAAATCAAGTGGCTTTTTTTTGGTGAAATTTCCTGGCGACAGTCGTTAAGATTGGCACATTTCAAGCCTCTGAATCCGGACTCTTGGTTGTTGTTGGTTGTGCTCAGTGATAGTTTTTCGTTTAGTTGTGGTCGACTTTAAATCGTTACGCTAGCCCTCGAAGCTAATCACAACAGCTAGCAGAGTAATGTCAGAGTTTACAAACGACGTCTCTTAAAAATCAAAACCTGTGACCATTTATCAACGTGAGTATTAAGTTACAGACAACTTTGCTCGACGACATTGACACAGTGTGTAAAATATGAATAATTAGTTATGAATTTCGTAGCTGCTTATGTTATTTAATGTGGACGGAGATTAAACAGCTATGGTTAAGATTGCTAGCGCCTCTAGTTGTGTCTGTAATGACCCATAGTTGCCTCTCTCTCCTCCACCAAGAGGAGTTTACAAATAATTTCTACATACACTCTTTATTTTATGGCCTACTGTCCCAAGAAGTATGTAAAAAGCACCCATGGCTGTCATTCTTATATGATTTGAAGTGTCCTGACATCCCTCCTTTTTCCTCCCTCCACCTCAGGCACTTTCGCCGGACGATGGACGAGCTGGTCCATGACCTGGTGTCAGCACTGGAGGAGAGCTCTGAGCAGGCGGCTCGTGGTGGCTTTGGTGATGGAGGAGACCACGCGCTGGCTGTGGGCTGTCTGCTGAAGAGGCAGGCTCGGAAGCGGAGGGGTAGGAAACGACGTTCGGACAACCCGCACCCGCCTTGGGAGACGGGCCACCTCAGCGAGGGTTCAGAGTCCAGTGTGGAAGAACACAAGGTGGGCCGGGGGGTTCATGGATGGAGGACCATGAGAGAGTCAGTGGTGAAAAGTCCTTGAGCAAACACTTTGGACAGTCTTAAGACATCCAGAAATGTTGTTGTCTTGCTCTCTGTGTTGTTGTGGAGAAAAGTATGTACTTCAGATGAAGCAGGATGAGAAATAAATTTAGCCTCACTCAGATATCGCTTTGGCCCAATTAAGATCCTCAAGTTTATCCAGGTTTCTAAATTAAGCATCAGAATCACAGTCTGGTATTTAACACACTGATGTTTGTTGCAGGACTACCGTGCCAGTACTGGGGGTGTTTCTGCTGCCAACAGCCATGCCCGTGACAACAGCGACTCAGATGAACAACTTGGCCCCAAACGGCGCTCCCTCCTAGCAGCAGACACAGGACGGAGCAAGCGGCCGCTTTGGCCAGACGACTTGGGCGTCCTTGGGTCCGCAGAGGGAACTCGCAGCCTTAGACGGAGACGTAAGGTCAAACGTATGGCTGTAGATCCACCTGTTGAACCAGAACCCCCGTCGTCCACCATGTTAGGACCCCCACCTGTCCCCAAAGCCCGTATTGGCGTCAGGCCACATCGTCTTGGCCCAAGTGAGGGCAGGAGTGCCATGGAGCTCTGTGGACTGGTGGGGCCAGCAGGAGGAGGAGGAGGAGGAGGAGGAGGAGGAGGGAAGAACAGGGTGAAGAAGAGGAAACTGGCCACCCACAGGCTGGGAATGGACGCTGCAGATGAAGGGGTGGTGGTAGAGAGTGAGGACCCCATCTCTTCTCCAACAGAAGGGTCCAAAGACAAAATGGAGTTGGAGGAGCAGAAGGGCTCAGATGAGGACATGAGTGACAGGTGGTTAGTGTTTTGACTTATTTATTTCGTGCCCTGTGTTTCCAGAAGTTGCAACTCCTCTGTCTCTTCTCCTGTGTGACATATTTATGAGTGTGTGCGACACTGTAGGTAAGAGAGGACTCTGTTCTGTGTAGGGCTGGGTGTCAAACATCAAACATCAATACCTTTTGTTGTTTTGACAGAAACGTGTGAAATAGCTGAACTTTTTGGTTTTTGATCAGCTTGTTTACTTATTTACTTGTTTTACTTATGGCTAACTTTTGAAAACATCATCTTCTGTTGTCAATAGGCAAACTCAGATACTGGCACTAAGATATTAAACATATTAGTATTAAAAATTGAACACCCCACAGTGTTACTAGTGTGTGAGCTAGCTAGATTTTCTTTTAGTTGACTTCTTATTGACCATTTTCTTGCTTGAAAACTCTTTTTAATGTGTATTCTAAACTTTCATCCTCTACTCTGTCTTTGTCAGCGAGACCAGCAGTGTCAGTAATAGCAGCGACGGAGGCCTCTACACCAACGACGAGGGGAGGCAAGGTACGTGTTTACAATTATTGATCAAGCTCAAAACAAGTGCTATTGGTATATGTTGGTAAGACAACAGGGGCGGGGGATTGACACCGGTTATTAATAATTGTCACTAAAACAATGGCAGCTATCAAATGTTTGTGACCTAATTACAAACATCACTGGCCGATGGTGTCTCATTTTTGTACATTAATGTACGGTAATGATCATTATGTCTGTGGTGCAGCTGTTAGTTTTGTTAAACGCCTATATGTACGCTACAGAGGATCCTACACTTGTGTGAGCAATCTTTTTATGTGATGTATATATTTTATACAGGTGGATCCATAGTAGAGCTTCTTTTTTATTTGTGTCTCTAAACAGCTCCTGTTAAGAGAAACAGTGTTGTACATCCAGGAAACTGTGGAATCACTCAATCCGTTGTAATGCTCATGATCCTCTAGTCACATTTTCTGCCTCTGTCCCATCTCTTTTTCTCTTAGGTGATGATGAGCAGAGCGACTGGTTCTACGAGGGTGAGCCGGGCTCTGGTTCAGGTCCTGGAGGTGCGTGCGGCATAGCAGGAGTGGTTCCCTGGTGGGAGAGAGAGACTGGGTCAGAGGAGCTGGACCTAGCTGACCCCGTTTTCAACAACATCCTCACTGGGTCCTTCCCCCTTATGAGTCCTGGAGCTCAGAGAGGTAGGCTGGAAACAGAAAGTCAGACATAATAAATGTTCAGTTTTAATATTAAATGTCCATTAAAACAATAGGAGCGTATATAGTTAGATTTTAGGATATGATCATAAGGGTTGGGGGCCAACATTTCACAATGTTGTTGCAGTCTCGCTGTTGACCAGTAGGAGGCAAACACTTCACACAAACAGGAGATAATGTTGGGATATATGGCTGTCGTTGTATAGTAAATATAGGGAATAATAAATCATACCAGTGGCTTTGGCAAGCAGTACGACATAGAAAAAAATAAATTAAACCTGAAAAGAATACATATCTAAACAATTTGTACACAGTGCCGCTCAGAATACAGTCTATCATTAGTGGTTTCCACCTTGTAAGGTCTTAAAGGACGACCCATCTGTATTGGTGAGACCCATTGGGCTCAGTTGCCGCTCTCTGCTGCACTTAAATGTTAAAATGCTAAAACAAAAATAATAATAATAATCTGCTCATTTAAATAACCATTTATTGCTGACAAACCCGCAATGTGTCTGTCAGGGTTCCAGGCCAGGCTCAGTCGTCTCCATGGAAACCAGCAGGCATCTGAGGCGGGGCTGCAGGGCAGCTCGAGTCAAGGCTTCAATGACAGATTGGGCAGACAAAGCCAGGACTCCCATGAGTGAGTCCCCATCTTTCCTCAAACTGCTCTTAATTCTGGCTGTTCTTGTTAATCTGCTCTAATGATTACACTTTAATTATGCTTCATGGAAGCAAGGTGCAGCACAAACAGTGGTCATAAAGTGTGAGCCACAGCTTTCATCTAAAATCAGTTCCGATTTAATCGTCTAGGACACAAATTTGGTTTACAGACGGCAGAGATTGACACAAAAACACAATAAAATGTGTAAAGGCAATTCTGAGATTTCTTTCGAAATACATAAAATATGCTGGAAAATAGTTGCTGAAAACATGTTAAAAGACTTTGAATGATATGTTACTGAAATGTGGAGTCATAGGTTAAAACAGTTTTTCAACAGTTTTCAGTCCAGGATTTTTTGAGCGGTCCTAAACGGTGGCTCGATGACACGCTGAGGCCACCCTGAGCCTAACCCTGCACCCCTAGCAGAGAGATAGAGATGAAGTCATCTCACTCAGAGTGTTTCAAAGTTAGTCATGTCATTTTCTGAACTCATCTGACACGTTTCAGTCGCTTCAAAATTACTGTGTGACTGCTCCCAGGAGTGGGCATGGCTTCAGAACAGTCCACCCCCACAGTCCTGGAGCTGAGAATATTGCTCATTTTTCCCTGATTTTGACACTTAATTTCATAAACTTATCGGTATTTTTAGTCATTCAAGTTTGGCTGTGGGGTTAATAACACTTTCTTCTTTGGTCTGACAAACACATATTTATTCTTACTTTACATGGACTTTAACTGAAGTCCCTGCAGTCCAAGTGCAAGTAATGTTTCCACGTTAAAGTCTAAAAAGGTTCTTGGCTTTCTGTAAAAGTTTCTTTGGTGGACGAGGGCCAACTATTTACTTTTGGAGAGAAATGATGATGAATAGTGGTTTGCTTTCTGTTTCTGGAACGCTGCCTTGATGGGAATTTGAGGGCCTGAATGACACTGTTATATCTCCAACAGACCTTGGTTTAGCTCGGGCTCGAGGAGAGAACACGGACAGGTGAGCCACGTTTCATTTATTTAATTATGTTCCCTTTCAACTGGATTAAAAGTTCAGATTTTGATTTATTACAAAGACCCATCATGGTTGGTGTTAAACACACTTATGTTGTTTTAATGCATGGATTACCTGCCAACTGCGGGAACATTAACTTTTGTTTTTCCTCTTCTTTGCCTCTTCAGTTGCATTGGGACCCACGGTCAGACAGAGGGCATCGGAGGAGCTGCTCGGTAAAAACAGCCAGCAGGTGAGAATAGTTTAACTTAAAACATCGGTGATTTACGACCAGAGCTCGGATTAATTTCCTTTACCTGCGTTTGTCCCTGCTGCATTGGTTTCCCAATGTTTAATGGTATTTTTTTTTCTGCAGTGTTGTTTGAAGTCAAACTAACGCTGCCATATTTTTGTCGTGCTCGGCTGGTTTTGCAGACAGACCAGCGGGCACCTCGGCTCTCTATGTACAGGGGATGTCAAGCGGAGGCGAAAAGCAGCCCCCCTCGGATCAACCGCCCCCTCAGGTATTGGATGCACACCTAGCTACACCTCACACACCATCTGGCACTTTTTACCAACTGGCCCGTTTACTGTATTTTTGGCTCTCACTTTCTCACTTGTTTTCCTCCCCCTCTTGGTCGAGCTCAGTATGTTCACCAGCCTGCTTTCCTCATTGCCTTCTGTCTGGCACATAAACTGATGTAAACACGAGGGACTGGGATGAAAATTGAGAATTTTACCGCACAAAAGAATTTAATCGAGGGAGGGGAGTTCCTCATCCTTCATATTGCTCTCCCCCTCTCCTCCTCTCTTGTTGTTAAACCCCGCTTTAGCTTTTAACCCCCTTTCCTCCTAAGCTTTGTTGGACAAGAGTCAGCTGGCTTGTCGTGCTATCAGAGCAGAGATACTGGATTAGCTCTTAGCCAGTAACATTTGTGTACACCCCCCCCCTCCTCCTCCTCCTCCAAACCACTCTCCTTACCCCCTGGGCCAGTTGATGCTTTGGGGTGATGTAGCAAAGCCGGTCAAACTCATTATAATGTATTTAGTCTGAAGCCATGTCCCATTTTTCATCACCTTGACGCCAGAATTGTCTTGTAAGCAGGTGCTCCCTTTCTCTATTTATCCTCTGACCCAACACAAGTATTACTGGTGGAAAATAAATAAAAGTAAAAGCTACACTAAACTCTCAGTAAACTCTGCTAACAGGCAAATTTAATGTATTATGGATTTCTGAATTTTTATTAACCAAAGTGACACAATCAGCGATGCGTTGCAAATATCAGGCACATTTGATACCTGCTCCAGACACCGGTGCTCTGTTCAGCAACAGCAGGTGCCGACCTCACAGCAGGGAGGAGGTGAGGGCCTGCCAGATTCACATCCTGACAATTTGGCTCGAACCCACTTGGGACTCAGCAGTCATGTGTGCGGGTGTCTCTGCCCTGTGCTTCATACAAATAAAGACGGGATGAAAAAGTTTAATAGGTTGGTCTCTGTGACTGGTCTATGAATGTCCAGGAAAGCAGAACGTTGATTACATGATTACATTTAATGTACCATAACAATTTTACTGGACAACGTGTTTTACAGGCGTTTATATTTAAGCAAGGATATCTAATCTAATATCTTTCTGTTGTATAGACTAATCTGTTAACATTGAAAACATTAACATAAATTCCGACTAGGGCTTTGCAATATGATGATAAATATCATGTGATGATAGAAAATATCTATGGTTTTATATAATGCTCTTTCTTTCATTTTGTTGTGTCATAAATCACACTCTTTATGGTAATATTTTCCATCATTCAGAGGACGCTTTTCCTACAGGGTTATGGATAAAGGCTGGAGGCAGAAAATATAAATACACAAACAGACATGGAGGAAAGTGAGCGTGACCCAGAATGGGGTAATTCTGTACAGGACTCTTCTGTCCCATGGTCGGGGTTTGGGAAATGAATGAACAATCTGACACAGACCAGAAAACCATAACATTAGTTTGCAAATTTCGTCGCAGACTTGTGCTCAGAACAAACTCAAATACCACTAACCTCTTTTACCAACTACACAAGAATCATTCTTAACGGTACAGACTGTCTATGGATCACAGCCACAAAAGTACCATCGAGTGCTCAAAAAAACAAACAACCCAGAAATTAAAAGAGGCTTTTCATCATCATATAGGAAATAATCACCAAGATCTGCAAAGACTTATGGACGTGTAAGATGTAACTAGAAATCAGATTTTTCCATGTAGTCATTTTATATAAAATATATAAGATAAGAAATCTTTTCTTGGGTAATAGTGGCACACAGCTGCAATCAACCTAAATACAATGTATAGCAAGCAAAACAGGACTGTGGTTCACCAAAGACACACTAATACATTATATACATATACCCTCATTTACAATGAAATGATGACATCAGCATATTCTTACGTTTGAGCAGCTGGAACCAACAAAAAGTGTTAGTTTTGCTTGAAAATCATATGTATATTTTCACAAAAAAGAACAAAAGACAACACAAGATGAATTTTGTTGTTCTTATCATATTTGTCTCTGTACATATTATAAAGCTCCTTTTTTTTCCTCTCTCCTTTCAGGATTGGTCGGGGAGAACGCGCCGCCCATCCCTGACACTAACATGGGGAGCCGCATGTTGCAGAGCATGGGCTGGAGCCCGGGGATGGGCCTGGGTCCAGAGGGCAGGGGCATGACCGAGCCTATCCGAGCCATGCAGAGACCCAAAGGCACAGGTCTAGGTTTCAACTGAACGCCTGATTTCTGAATCCTGGAACCTGAAGCAGGCTCAGACAAAGACGCCCACAAGAGCTACAAGGAGTGTGGCTGCTCAGTGATGATGAACAATTAAAAAAAATAAAATAAAAATCCAGAATAATTCAGGAATGTGAGTCATGAGAAGGGAAGGAATGAAGCTCGTCCTCACAACACAACACTCTGTGATGAAAGAGAAACTTTCCCATATTGGGGAAACTTCAAGAAGCCTGGGATATCCAAGCAGACCACAAACAGAGAACGGCATGTGAAAGTGACTGAAACTGACCTAGACCTCCATGTTGGAGACAATAAATGACACTGATGCCTCATTGTTAGTGTGTTAAGCTGGCATGCTGCCTCAGCCCTGTTACCTCAGATGGCAAGAAAACTGGGGTAATTTTGACCATGACGAGTACAGAAATGATGACGGTGTTTTTTTTTTTTGTTTGTTTTTTTCAGTCAGCGGTTCTGGTTAGTGAAATAATCACACACGGTTTTGTCTGATATTGCACAAGAATTGTGGAAACAAAGACTGTATTAGTCAGCCATACCTCAAAAGTTATTTTAGGTTTCTTTTTATTAGAATGAAGTTCGGTTACACTGTTGGGGATGTTTGTTGGAATATCTGGATGTCTTTGTCATCCGTTTTTTATTGTTGTTTTAATGGAAGAAGTCATGTCATCAGAATGTTTATCTATCCAAAAAACAAACTAAAAATCAAAACCACAGTTTTCCCTTCATTTAGCACCACTATGTATGCATGTGCAGCTAAATGTTTACTAAGAAAACACACAGTCGGACTAGTGAAAGTCTTGCCTGACTGTCCTGTTTCACTCAGTGTGTTGAGGTGTTTTATCCTGACAGATGTCTGTACTGTAGACTGCAGTATTTAGCCACGCTCAGTGACGGTACACGACAGAATGGTTACATGATTGTCATAAGAATTTCAGTGTTTCCACACAAGTTTGGAAATTAATTAAACAAATCTGAATGTTTTCAGAACAGAAAAATGAAGGAATATTGCTGACACAAAGGGCTCACATAGCCTTTGGTGTTTTCACTTAATCAGCCTGATTAGAGCTTTTCTCATCAAACAGAAGTGAAAACACCTGTTTGACTGTGCAGGCCTTTTAATTACATAACCAAGATTTAAAGAAACAGTAAGTTAAATTTTTTATTGAATTTTTTTTTTTTAGTTTTAGACCCCTTGTCATTACTTAATTGTTTTTCTTGTGTTAATTTAGGTTAATCAGGTAATTTAGCTCACCTGCAACCGTAGATTGTCCTAAATACAGAGGTGAAATTATTTTAGGTGCACGTAAAGAGATAAAGGTCTTGGCGAGGAAAAGAAAAAAAAAATAGAAATGATTATTTTCAAAATGTGCAGGACGTTGTACTGTAACAATATTTGTTTCCTCGACTCCGTTGTTGTAACCGTTGAGCACCAGATGTATGGTCTTTTACCCCGCAAGGCCTGTTCGGAGAAGTGTGAGATGAGCTGTCAGTGACAGAAACAAATATTAAACTCAGAGACTGCCTAAACTATGTGGTAGTTATTGTATCACTCCCCTTTTAGTTCATCAGGCGGTTTAAACCAAAAGCTCATTTTGTACTTCATTTTGACTCGAGCCTGATTGATGCTGGAGTTTTAAAGCCAATATTTAAGTGACATTGCATAGAAATGGGTATTTTTGTGATTTAACAGCCCCAGCTAGTGTCGTAAATATTGATGGTGCAGAGTGGCAATGACAGAGACACCATTCACCTGATTAGATGTCAATGTAGCATCATAATGGTTTAAAATCTGTTATTCTATGGTAGAAAAGTTACACAATGGGGCTTTAATGACAGAATTTATTTGAGAGTTGAAAACATTCAATATCTATATATTGGCCAATATTTCTTTATTTACACACACATTTTTGATGATAACGATTCCTTTGAAGGATGATCAGTTTTGGAAAATGCTCTCATTCTCTTTCTGGCTGAGAACAGGGTAGCACTGTCATATTTGTATGGTAAATATGGAGCTATAGCCAGCTTAGCATAAAGTCTGGAACAGCTAGACTGATGTCAACAAAAAGTTGAAAGTTCAATAATTAACACGTATCTTTATTTAATTTGTACAAAAACAGATGTGTCGATGAAAAGAAACCG
Organism: Larimichthys crocea; assembly: GCF_000972845.2. Taxonomy (NCBI): domain Eukaryota; kingdom Metazoa; phylum Chordata; class Actinopteri; family Sciaenidae; genus Larimichthys; species Larimichthys crocea. Next base: position 12,833,788 of record NC_040021.1, read on the forward strand.
AAGTGTAAAAATGGCAAATTGTGATTTTTTTTTATGAAGTTTTGTGATGGGGCTGTTTCTTCAAGACTCTCGTCTTGGAGTCTGCGCTGTTTTGTTTGGCAACTGTGAAGTGATGACAAGAAATAGTCTGCCAAATAACCCTTCATAAAGCCACAACGTGACATTTTTACATTTAGGCTTTTGTACAGATTAAACAAACATATTATTTTTTTGAAATGTATTACTCCTTTAAATTCTGAATATATTTGGCATTTCTGTCCTTGTATACTATAACTGCTGAAGAAATGCTAACTGTAAATGCTAAATTCAGCAAATTATATTGTCCATTTCAATATTTTGGGCAGGCAAAAGTTTTTATCCACGTCAGCTAAATAAAGCTGCAAACAGAGACTTTGTCATCGTTTGAAATGAGTTTATGGCCACTTGTCAGACTGAAATATGACTGTAAAATCACACCTGTTGAAATATGTTTGAAGCCCAGTGTGAACGAAGGCGAAACGTAACATTCGAGCCTCTCACCCGAGTCATGACATCCACTGATTAAATACAAAGCAGCAGGAGGACTCAGTGCTGTTGGTGTTTCTTAGACATCACTCGCACAGAGCTTTAATCCATAACTTCCCATAAGAACATGCCCTCTAAATAGTTCCAACTCTATCAACACATGCATCGCATTCACATGCTGACTCAACATCGCTGAAATATGATTCTCTCTCTCTCTCTCTCTCTCTCTCTCTCTCTCTCTCTCTCTCCTTTTCTCTCCCTCTCTCTCTCTTTGCAAGGCTGCAATAGAAATCCCTCCTCTGTATCTATGGGAATACAGGAGCGCTGTGTGTCCTCTACCCTCCCTCTGCATATAAGGGAACGCTGGATGTGCACCCCCTCAACATCAACTCCTCCTCCTCCTCTTCCTCCCACAGCCCCCCCCTCCCTCTCATAGACACACTTTCTGTCTGACACACTCTCTCAGGACTCCCCCTGCGAGCAAGCTAGGCAGGTAGGTAGGTAAACTCAGCACTGGATCAGAGAGGAGAGAAAGGGGAGGATAAGGGGGTATGTGTGTGTGTGTGTTTATCTATTTATGTGTGTGTGTGTGTGTGTGCTGCTGCATCGCTGAGCTACAGGACCGGAGGCGAGGAGAGCTGGAGCGTTTGTCCTTGAGACTGACTGACTGACTGCAGCTGTAGAGCGGAGGACCAGCCGTCCAGCCAGTGGATGAACCTGACAGTGAGTACGGAGCGAAGGCAATAAGACGAGCAAAAGAGAAGAAGTAGACAAAGGCTTCTTTTAATTGCAGCAAATGTGTTTTTGTCCCTTGTCTGCTTAGAAACAGTCCAGTGTGGTGTTTGAATGGAAACAGAGGTGTGTGTCTTTTAATGTGTCTCTGTGTGTGTGTGTTTGTGTGTGTGTGTGTGTGTGTGAGAGAGAGCAGGTGAAGGTTTACTCTGCTCCCAGGTGAACTCATCTCTCAAGCTTTTTATTGGCTCCCATCAATACTTGCTTTTCAGCCTATGTAGGACTTTGTAAGCAGTTCAGCTTGTCTGTTCAGTTTGTCTGCGGCAGCGTGCACTGTGTCTTTGTGTGTGCGTGTGTGTGTCTCTGTGTGTGTGTGTGTGTGTGTGTGTGTGTGTGTGTGGCATCAAGAAAGATGTCAGGAAACATAACATTACTGTACATCTCTACAGCTCCATCCCATCTCTCTGTCCCTCTCTCTCTTCTTCCCCACTGCTTCTGTTGACAGATCGATAGTTATGCATCTATAATTGGAAGTCATCATTTATGGCGACCCTCCAAAGCGAGTCATTATCATGTGTAATCTTGCAGAAAATTACATTTTGACTGGTGTACCTTGGCGTGGCCAGGAATCAGTGGACTGTGCTGAACGGGGCCAACTGGCTGCAAGGGATGACCGGAAGGTGATGGGGGGGGGGTTACAACAACAGGACCCTAAAACACTTGAAGAAGGGTGGTGTAAGGGTAGAGTTAAAGGGATGCTGGGTTAGAGCTATGAGGCAATGGGCCCGGTGTCACATTTTGCCCGAAAGCAAGTGAGTCCCAGCAGTGCCCCTTGGGTGCATCTGCGTGATCAGATGAGAAAGGACAGGAGGGGAGTCGTAGACAGAAGGAAAGCATGGCAACACAGTGTGAAGGATTATAGAAAGAAGAAGGGAAGGAGGCGAGGGGAATTGGAGAAAGATAGGAGAGTATTGGCGTTAGCTCTCTCCCCGTGGTGTGATACAGCGTCGTGAGCTGAGACTGGCTCACCTGTGGAGCTGCTGACAGGACGCGTTAGACCACGTTTGAGGGCTGGATTTTGATGGGCGGGTAGATAGAAAAAAAAAAAAAGCCAGAAGGCGAATACATAAAGCTGTGTTCGACATTTTTTTAACCAACATGACAGGAGAGCTCTTTTAGTCTTTGTGTATGTCTGTGTTGATTTGTTTATTGTAGACATGCTGACAGTGGACCAGAGGGCTAAATTTGCCACCTGTGGAGATAAAGTGATATGATGAGATAGACTGCGTACTGTTTTTTTTTTTTCTTTGGGTGTGTGTGTGGTTATGTGAAAATGTGTCTAATAGTTCCTGACATCAGCAGTAGTTGTGTGGTGCTGACTCCCAGGATTCTGTGTGTGTGTTGGGCCCGCACCGGTGGCTCATCACCTACGACAGGTCTGGGAACCAGGTGTGTGTGTGTGTGTGTGTGTGTGTGTGTGTGTTTAAAAGAGGGGGGGGGGGGGGGTTATTGTGAAAAAGCATGAACCATATCTATGAACTAAGTTAGTTATATAGATAAAAAATCATCAGTCATGGAAGAAGTACTCCATTAAATAAATACTCTATTACATGTAAAAGCCCCACATTTGAAATCTTAAAAGTTTTATCTCACACTAAATATACAGATTTAAAATAACCTGTCAAAAGTAAAAGTACACAGTCTGCAGAATAATCACCCCAGTGACTTTATATACAGTAATTTTCTCCAGTAGTTTCAAAGTTGTCAGGTGCCTCCAATGCGTCACAAGATAGTGAGATGACAAATTGTGCTGCAACATAAATAATTAATTATTTTTTAATTGATTTGCTGTTTTTAGCCACGCTTGTAGCGAGAGAGATAACGATGTCGAAATATCTCAACAAATGCTGCATGAATTGTTCTGACATTTGGTTCAGACATTCATGTTCCCCAGAGGATGGATTGTAAAGACTTTGGTTATTTCTAAACTTTTCCTGTAGTGCCATCATCATTTCAAAATGTATGTTTGTCCAACATTTTGGTTTATCAGTGATTACCTATAAAACCGATGACTTTCCCAGCCTCGGCTGTACTTTGTGTTTAGTGAGAATCAGCGAATGCTAACTTGCCAAACTAAGGCAGTGATTATGGTAAGCATACTTGTTAAACATCTATTTGTTTGTATTGTTATCATGAGCATGTTAGCATTCAGTTAAAAGCACCATTACTTGTAAGTACACCCTCACAGATTGGCTAACATGGCTGCAGACTAATTTGAGTTTTTTGGTCCAGTTAGAGATATTATTATAAGTTTTGGGGGGTATCTGTATAATAACCAAGTAACAACCTAAAGGCATCTGAAACTACTATTAAACTACTATTACAACTTTCTGCAAGGTGCTGCAAGCCAATAAAGTTTAATAAGGTTTAATGTTTAACAATACATTTCATTTTATAAGCTCATTAAATGTTTTGTGTGTGACATTTTATTATGCACAGTTATTAGCTGTAAGTACTTCAGATTTGTACTAGTATAGTACAACAGTACAATTTAAAGGTCCGGTGTGTCAGATTTAGGGGGGCTCTATTTCCAAAATGGAATCAGAAATGGACACAACTGCATAACTATTGTGTTATATCAGTGGGTAAATCACGCAAAAATAAGAATCGTTGTGTTTGTGTTTGTTGCCTTAGGATGAACCTTTTATATCTACAGAAAATTGGACAAGTGCTTGGACAAACCAAACACTGACCTATAACTTTTAGGGTCTATAGTGTTATTTGCATGTTCCTAGGCCAACGTAGTTTCTCCTACATGCTTGGAATTGAAGTGGGGATGTGAGGGGGTTACAATCAGCAACTATGCCGCTAGATGCCATTAAATCCTTCACACTGATCCTTTAAAGAGCTTTGAAAATTTGCACAACACACGACATCCTCTATCCTAAGACCCCTTCATTTGGATAGGAAGGAACATTTCCAAAAGAGAAGAGATGCCTCTCACAGGAGGGTCAGACATGCATTATACGTATACGTAAGTGCAAACATATATGAAAAATATGGTTCAGAGAAGAGCATGCCACCAAGCATTGGTTAGACTTGGACCACAAACTTCCTCTGTACCATGAATACCTGTAGACGAACTGACAGCACTGACGTGAGCGAACTAATGTGACTTAAAGTCAGAGCTGGAGACCAGAGACTGACCCGTTAATCCAATACTGCTTGTTGAGAATATGAAGGGACCATGCTGTTGTAATCCACATTATGCTGTTAGGAGAGGCTTGGTTACACAATTGCCCTAAGAATCTCAGGATGGGCTTCAGCCAGAAGACAACACGACGACTGGATGAGGAAACAATGAAATGTACTGGACTGTGAGCACACTCCGTAATCAGGGTAAACTGTTTAAACTTCACTCACATTAGGCTTCCATTAGAGTCCTGAGCAATCCTTTTAAATAATCAGTCCTTATCAAGCGTGTGGTCAGTTCAAGGCAAGATGCTGCTGTGAATGTCATAGAAATCTGTCCACTAGGGGGCAATACAGCCCCTAAGTTATTATGGTATGCAAGACAGTTATAAGAGCCTGCATTTCCACATTTTTCCTTTGGTTAGTCTTAAATATTCAGAGAAATCAGTCCCAATGAAACCCTGCCTGCCTGAACGCCTTCCTGTGCATATATGTTTCCCAGCACTGACTCACTTCCTCCCCAGTGGGACCGTAACATCCCCAGATAAGTGAAAACCATTTGAAGACCAATGACCCTCTGAGGATAGCAGCAGCAGGTCCCAGAAGCTCTAAGTGACATTTCTATGGTTACGTTGCTTTAAGTTTCTCCCAGAGGCTTTCTAAGGTTTCTGGCACGCACATGTGTGTGTGTGTGTGTGTGACCTCTGATCCCTGTACACTGTGCTACAGATCAATACAATGAAACCGATCCTATTCCAAGTGCTCATCTGTCAGTCAGTCCGTCATTTTATGTATCATTTCCCTGCCATCCATCTATTTAAAGGCACCAAACTGTAAGGCATGCATATAAACCAAAGCTATTTTCTTCCATTTCTAGATCACGTTTCTCTCATGTTCTTCATCTTATTCTCCTCACCCCTCTGCCCACCCCTCCTTTTGTAAACCATTTAAGTGTCTGAGAGGTACTGTGTCTGTGCAGCGAGACAATAGTGTTTGCACACAGTGTCAATAGTCTTTCCCTCTGTCTCAGTAATTGATGGATGACTGTGAGTCAGGCATAAACTAAGCAGATTACACTCACTAGATCTGTGGACTGATGCTAGTGTGTGTGTGTGTGTGTGTGTGTGTGTGTGTGTGTTTGTGTTTGTGTTTGTGTGGTGGGGGTTGGAGTTGCACAGTGACTGTCCAGTTTTGGAAGCCAATCTGACAGCTGTGCCCAGAGGCTGAGATTTGGTGGCTGTGAGTTTAGGGATGAGGAGAAAAGGGGTGAACATACACACACACACACACACACACACACGTACGCATGAGGGTGTCTGCCTCACACACACACACACACACACGTACGCATGAGGGTGTCTGCCTCACTCGTACTTTTCCTTTTCTTCAGAGAAAATGGGATGCATCTGGTGTACGGGGTCAATAGCTTGGCAGCTGGGTGCTCTGTTACAGGCAGCGTCCCTCCAGAGCAGCTATTAAGCTTCTGTCTTGGGTTCGGCCTCGGCAGTGTAAAAATATTTTTTTGATGTTTGACTGCAGCTACGCGTGTTCAATTTAATTTGCTGCCTTTCGTTTGTTTCCATTTCTTGTTATGTCTGAAGTTTACGTCATGCCAGCGTCCCCTCTGTTCAGTTTACTTGTCAATTATGTTTTTTTTAGAAGCCCCTCAGGTTTTTATTTCATCTCAGCGGTACAAGCTGCCTTTTTTTGTACATTTTTTATTACATACATATTTGACATCCAGCAGCAGCTTTCAATGACTCTAAAGCTTTTTCACCTCTGACAGACATCCATTCATTTTAAAGAATTGAGATTGAGATTGATATGATCACAAACATATCTGCATTTCTGTCCTGTGTCAGGACAGTGTCAACAAAAACTGAAAGTTCAAGTCACAGTTGTTGTATTGGATCACACTGGATTGTTTAAGTGTATCTAATGAAGTGGCCGGTCGGTGTATATGCTGTAAGCTAACACCATGGCTGATATATCGGCATGAATGATTTATCGGTCTAGCTCTCCTTTACAATTAGATACTTAATTGATTAGTCAAGCGACAGACATTCAATCGACAGCAATAATAGAACTGTTAGAGTACTCATCCAATAAAAATATCACTAACTGCAAGGAGAGGTGTGCGGATTTCATGCCTTTGTCTTCTTTATATAACTGTTAATTGAATACAGTTAGATTTTTAGACCGCTTTGGATAAAACAAGCAAATTAAAAAGCTTACTCTGGATTCTGGGAAGTCTACAGCCTTGCTAGCATCTCTGTGAGAGTGGTAATTTAAGCCAAATTCTAATATCAGAAACTTAATTTAGTATGTAACATTTAGTAATTAGAACAAATTATAACAACTAGTTATGGCAATTCTTCCTTTGGGAACAATCTCAATAGGTGTCAAACATTTCTCATTCATTTCATGTTTACCTCATGGTGGCACATGGTGGTAACGTCAGATTCATCCTCTGCGCACCATGAATATCTGTAATAAGTTTTACAGCAATCCATTAAATATTTCAGTCTGGACCGAACGGCTGAGCCACACTACTAGCGTGGCTAATTTATTTGACATGTAAATAATCTTTCTTCAACTCTAATCTGAATTTAATCTGTTTGATGATAACTGTTCAATGAACCTGTGAAGTTCAACAAGTGCAAAGTCTTTCCAGTCTGTAACCCTTTTATTTATATTACTTCAAGCTACATCAAACTTTGAATCAGAGTCTCTGCATGCGGGGTGAAACACCAAGCTTTTGTTAAGTGGTACACAGTAATAAGGAAATTATCAGAAAAAATAAACCACTCGGGAGCGTACTGCCCTTCACTTGACGCCACTCTGGCTTGACTCAAGTGTGCCTTACTATTGTTATGGTGTGTCTCAAGACTACTCAGCTGGTGCCAAGAAAAATATCAACCATTGATAAAATGATTAATCTTAATTCCAGCCTGCACTTGACTCCTGTGTGATATGTATAAAATAAAAAAAAACTCCTCGGCTTTGTTTGAGCAAATAAAGAATCCATTGATGGCAGCTGCCAAACTAAAAGCCACTGAGCGATAAGAGCCACTTCGCCTTAACGTCAACATTCAGTTTCCTAAATGGTTTATAAAAGATAATTTCTCAGTGTAGATAATGTTTTATGTGATACATTAACTTGAGGAGATTTGATACGATAGTAGCACTCAGTGTCTGGCTTTTTGTATTTTATAGTTCAGATAAAATTATCTACCATTAGAAATCACACTCTCTTTATCTTTTATGGGATTTTATATGCACTCTGTCCTGTGTGTTTGCACTGGTATGTTTGTTTACACATGTAGCGTGTCTATGTACGTGGCTGCTTTAATGTGGTGTGCGTTTCTGTTCTGGCGAGCTGTTTCATGCCGTGCATAATGAGATAAGGCCCACTCCATGCAGTCTGCTGTCTGGCCTTTATCTGAGCAACAGATTAGCGCAGGTGATTTCATTCCTGTGGAGATTGGTTTCTGAGAAGGTTCAGCTCAGAGCATGAGCACAACGTCATGTTGACGAGAGAGGAAGAGACAGGCCTGACAGGAAAAGAGCAGAAATTCCAGTACCAAACTCCCTTTGACATCCTGTATTGATGCTACAATATTATTGGCTTTTCTGCCTGGAAATAACCTCACTCTTCCATCACTAAGTGTTAAAAGACACATGGTACATTTTCAGCACCTTTCTCTATATTTAGTGAGAAAGGTAACTGACAGAACTGTGCAGGGAAAACATGACATTGATGGAGAACAATTCACTGATATTGTGTCATATTTTGAACTGGAACTATGTGAAAAGGAAAGTTTAGTCACTTTATTATAGTGAGATATATTTTTATTCAGTTCTCAGTGGCAAACATTCACACTGAGATTGAAATATTGGGACCTCGGGGTGCACCATCGTGATTTGACCTCTAAACAAGGCTTGAATCTGTGTGTGTCTCCACACAGACAAACACACTTGTTTTCTGCGTGCACAAATGTGTCTTTTTGTGTCTGCATAATGAGAATGATTTTTCTTGACATGGATTCACGTGTGTGTCAGTCTTTTAAGTGTATTAGGACGTACAGTGACAACAGCTTGTATAAGACTAATCTAGCCCTGGGCTGCTTACTGTCACCTCACTCTCACTGGAGAAATGATTGTCTTCATTAGTGGACTAGCTAAATTACTGTTTTATTACTCATATTATTGAAGGAATTTATATCTTACATTCAAATTAAATCAGTTGTTATTGAGGTATTGTGAAAATAGTGTTCATAAAGTAAAAAGAAACATCAATTTGGACACAGGAAAGGGTAACTGCAAGCTTTTTCACTAAATTTGCACATTTTGTTCGGTTTTGTTTCTCTCCACCATCTTGTTGCACCTGTTTACCTTTTTTTAAGTGCCAAGCACTACTTACTGTTCTTCTCATTGTGCATGCACGTGTGTGTTGTCAGCAAAAGGCGGAAAGCATCACATTAGGCACAGAGCCATAGCTGATTAAAACAGATAAAAGAGCTGTAGCAGTAAGTCAGTTAAGGCTCGGCTACAAACATATGTGCGTTGTGCTTTTGAGTGGACGTCCGTATCTTTATTCATATCTGTGTGGGAAGATGGTGACTTTATTTTAAACCTCGACTTTAAATTGAGTTATATTATGTAGCAGTCTGACATTATTTGGTCTGACTCTTGATCTGAGTAATGCTACAACAAATGATTTTTCATTTTTCAGTCAGTAATTAATTCACATATTCAGTATGCTTTTAATCAATTACTGAATCACTTAGCTTATGAAATGTCAGATGATATTGAAAAATGTGCACCACAATTTTAAACTAAGAGTCTAAAATCCAAACATATTAAATTTACAATGATATAAAACAGGGAAATTGCCTATTTTCACATTTGAGAAGCTGAACTGACTTGAGCTGAATGCATATAATTGATTATAAAAGCCACATTTTTATGTGTATTTATTCATCTGTTAATCAACTGAGCATTAGATCTGATTACCCTTTCCCTAAAAATACACTGTATAGGTCATTAGATCCGTGTAATTTTAATTTTAATTGATTTAGATCGTACAACTAAGACATAAAAGTGAAATAAAGGTTTAGAGGTTTTTATCCATGCACATAAATACAGATTATTTGTCTTTTTCTCAACCACCATGATAAAAACAAAATCTGCTTCTATTAATTGTGACTTCACCGTCCACTTTTCCATATGAAGTCCTTTCTAAGAATTAAAATCTGTTAAACATACCAACATCCTCTGTTGTTATATCCACCTGCCCCAGTGACAGTCTGCCCCTCATTGGCTCAGACGACAGCCAACCAGCTGCCAGCTCAGCGTTCAGGGGGAAGGCCATTCAAATGGTGTGGCAGAGTATTCATGAGGGCCAGCTTTGCTTGGAGACCCATGTCACACACAGCTACAGCTACAGTCACAACAGCCAGGACTTCAAAGGCAGCCAGAGGCTGTTGGTGAGAAGTGTGAGTGACAGGAAGAAGACAGACAGACGGGCAATGAGAGCAGCTGAGAGTGTGACACAAGGGCAGTAGATGGAGACAAAGTTTGGAGGCAGAATAAAGAGAAAGTGACAAACAGAGCAGTGAAGGGTGCAGTTAGTTTATAAAATCTGTAGAGGAGAGAGAGAGAGAGAGAGAGAGAGAGAGAGGAAAAAAGACAAAGAGAAGCAGAGGCAAACAGGAACAGACATCCCCTGACACAACATTTTTCTCCTCTTCGGAGCATGGTGGCAGAGTGCACATGGATTTAGTCGACCTCTACCTCCCAGAGTGTTTCACCTACCACTCTGACACAGAGTAAGTACTTTCACTCAAAGCGTAGACTCTCAAAATGAGCATGTGTCACACCGGTGTGAACATTGTGCGTGAAAGTTACAGTAATAATGACTCCTTCCTTCCTTATTTGATTTGTGGGACGTTATGTTTGTGTTTCATGACTCATATGTGTCTGCATATATTTGCTACTTTTCTCTGTTTGTGCTGTACAGGTCATTATGTGTTTTAAAGAGTCAGTTTCATTCATGACAAATCTGTGTGCTCGTCATCCAAAAGTGACTGTGCGCATAAAGAGAGTTGGAGTGTGAGAATCAGGGTTCAACACACGAGTGCTGTGCTTCAGCATCATCACTGTTTCCTGAACATTCACAAGAAAACTTTTACAATATTCGCTCATCCACTCGTTACATTTTCAGTTTTTCCGTTTTCTTTTAGAGGAACGCACATAAACATTTCAAATTATCCTAAATATCTATGATTATCTTCCTTTTTTATTTAATATTTGTCCAGTTTTAGGCCTGCAGAGTCACTGCTGATAACCCTGTCAAATAGTTTTTTTAGCGATTCATCAGATGATTTCCTTGATTCATCAGTTAATTGTGAAGTTTATAAAATATCTTCTTTCATCTAACCAACAGTCAGATTTAAATTACACATAAAAATCAGAAAATTCTCAAACAATTGATGATCACTTCTGTTGCTTACTACTCATTGAACTGAGTAATCACCTCAGCTCTATATTTCTTTCTGTGCTTTGGGGAGGTTTCCCAGACGTGGAGGTTTGTTTGCATTGCTTACAGTTGTCATTGTCCACCTTGTTTGTTTGTTGATAGTGAGTGTTAGTTTGGATGAAACTAGTCCCTGTGTGGGGTCATCTGAGGCTGGCAGACACGCCAACACGAAAAAACGAAACGCAAATGAAAGCCTGTGACAAGATGTGCCAAGCAGCTGTTTGATTACCCCGAGACTGCTTTTTGATTGCCTTTCTTTTCTGCAATCATAAAAAAAAAAAAAAAAAAAAATGTGTTCATTATCATCACCGCCGTGCCTTTTATCAGCTGTGGCATAATCACCCGTCTCTGAAAACACATCACATTGAGCATTTTAGGATTGAAATGAACTTTCCCCCAGCAGAGAAGAGAATTCAGAGACAGGCACACAGACAGACAAGGACTAAAAAGACGTGGATGTACAGGTTGGCTGATTGCTGGTGACAGAAGCAGCCAGATAAAGAATGGGAGAAAAGGTGGCGATGGCTGTGGATGATCTCCTGTGTGGCACGCTATCCATGTTTCCGGAGCCTGCGGGTCCAAGCTCCAGCCGCAGGCACCTCATCTCCCAGCTAACAGCTTCGTCCAAAGCCTGACTAAGGCTCTTATGGCTGGCTGGGGGTGCCACTGATCCCTGCTCATCTCCTACTAGCTCATCAGTAAAACACACTAGTGAGACCCTCTGACCTAAATAACTGCTCTGTAGGTTTGAGGTTATTACTGAAAGGTTAGTTAACGGAGTCGCTTTTGTTTTGGTGCTTTTTCATAGAGACTTTTTGTTGCTTTGCATTTTATTTTCACTTCCCCAAAGCCTGAAGATTTGCCTTTACTCTATTTTCTTTTTACCTCTTGGTCAAGTTCCCTCTTATTTTCTGTGTTTCCTTCCCTCCCTGTTTTCTTCTCACTCTCCCTCTCCTTCCTTCATCCGTTGGGTCATTGTCTGCATTATGACTCTGCTCATTTGAAAGTGAGTGTTGCCTTCTCTCTTTTCTTTCAACACCCCCAGGTTAATGAGCCACAGCACTGCCCCTTTCTTTCTGTCCTTGCCTGGCCTTTTCACACTCCCTCTATCTGTCTGCCTCTCTTGTAATTTCCTCCCGCCTCTCGTCGTCTTCTTCTTCTTCTTCTCTCCTTTCTTTTTTTCTTTTTTGTGTCTCCTTGTCGTTTCACGCTGCATTTTGGCTTTTGTTACCAAGGTGCAATAAGAGTTGTTTTGGATACTGGGACACAAAAGGGGTACGGTATGATAACTTTGAATACCCGCTGACACACACACACACACACACACACACACACACACACACACACACACACACACACACACACACACTGATTTATCCGTGCTGCGTCCTGCTGTAGGAGCTGCAACCGTCTTTTGATGGGCTTTTATGTGGAGTTGTAGATTAGTAATCTGTCAGAGTGAATATTACATCACATCTGATCACCCCACTCTAATGTCATTTCATTATGAAAGCAAAATGCCAGCAACCCCCTCCTCCTCCTCCTCCTCCTCCTCCTCTTCATCCACCCTGGGATGCATTATAATGGGAGAGCACAAAGAATATCTCACTCTGTACCTGTCAGAGACTTGACACAGCAATATGGACGCCTGTGATGGATAGCCAATAAGTAAACCAGTGAGTCACTTTAAAAGGAGACTGAAATCTCTTCAGTGTTCTGCTTTTATGGTCTTCAAAGTGGATTGGAGGGGTGAGAGATTGCAAGTGAGGGAGGAGGGGAGGAGTTTAAATGGTAGTTCATTGGTAATTGAGGTAAAAGATTATTGGCTGGGTATTGTTGGAAATGTTTCAATACTGGCGCAGATACCTGAATTTTAGCACTAATTAACCTATTAGCACTGTTTATAGCTGCACTGTTATCCAGCTCTATGGAGCTTTTTAGCATCTTTAAGCAAATTGTTTTGATTTCACCACCCACAATCATTTTCTTTTTTTTTAAAATTCACTCTCACCTGTCCAGTTGACTTTTTTCCCAACCACAGAATAATATTAGCAGCTCGCTAGTTGACATAGCGCAGCATTTAGCAGCTAAAGAGCCAAATATTTCTTTCAGCAGGTGGTGGAGACCAAAATAGAGCTAAAAGCGGAGCGAATATCAGACTTGCACTCGTCAAGTGACCCGAACACGACTCCAAATGAATGCTAATGTTGCTCTCTGTCTGTTGGAGTTTTAAATGTGTGCTAGCATGGTGGCCATAACACTTTTATGAGGTCAATTGTTACGGTCCGTATACGTGACCAAAAACATAAACTGATACAGGTTTTATGTTACAAACAGTTGAACAAGAAGTTGACCTAAACTACAGTCTAAAATAGGATAAATTATAATTTGGTTCAGAATTGATGAAGTCAAGTTAGGATGAAGTTAAATGCCAACTTTTGGGAGTTGACCAATGTTCATACTGTAGACAGTGTTTAGGTTTGTTCCCCAGCCCCACTTAAGACAGCAGATGCTCTGATGTGGCGTCATTACAGTTGCTTGGTTGTCTCACAGAGACGTCTACTGTTGACTGTCTTGGGACTTTGGGTCTTTGACTGTGCATCTGTGCGTCTGTCTTTGCGGGTTTGTAGAGGGGTCAATAGCGCGTGCCCATAGTTTACTCTGGGGGTGGTTAAAAGCAGCCAATCTTTTTGCCTACCAAATGACTTGTGGCTAAGAAAACCCTGATTTACATGACAGGAAACAGTCTGGCTTTAACATCCACCTCGTCAGGCTAAGATGAAAGTGGGTGAGACGTACGGCTGTGTGGATTCTGTGTGTGTGTGTGTGTCTTTGATTTTCTGTATGTAGAGGTGTGGGACGGAGAGTGAGACAGCAGAGGGCTTTTTAAAGTTGGCCTGGCGACAAACAGTTGAATGCAAGTATGTGCTGGGGTGTTTATGAAGACACTTGCTTTAAAATGTGTCTGTAAGTGTAGGAGCTTGAACATGTTCCTCATCACGTGAATCCAAAGTGTATGTAGAGAAGTGGTTGCCTGTCTATGATTTTTATTTTTACATCCACACATGAACGCCTGACGCCACAATGTGAGAGTGTGTGTGTGTGTGTGTGTGTGTGTGTGTGTGTGTGTGTGTGTGTGTGTGTGTGTGTGTGTGTGTGTGTGAGTGCAGATCACATGCCTGTGAGCCTACCGTACACCTCAGCTGGTCTCAGATGCTTTTTTGTCCTCGGCGTGGTGACAGAGAGTCTGTTGTGGTCACATTGTAATCCAATAATAAAGTAATGATACACACTTTAACATGCAGGCCAAGATTTATTTCAAGCGGTTATAATGGAGGTAAAGTACTTCTAAAAATATGTAAGTAATTCCAAGACATACGAAAACATCATTGTTGTGTGTATATTATAATATATACATACATACATACATACATACATACATACATACATACATACATACACACACACACACACACACACACACACACACACACACACACATATGAAGAGATATATATATATATATCATGATATATTAAGAGTAAAGACAGAATATCAAAGTATTCTTGAAACAAGTCTTTATTGCTCTCTTTTTAGTGATTTTTGGATCAGCTTTCTAGGCACAATGCACAAAAAATTAACAAGCACTGACATTTTATCTTAGCTATTGCATTGCAAATCGTTTGTTAGTGTCTCATTGAATAGATTTCTTTTAATGTCTACACAATTTCCTAACAGTGGAAAAAAAAAAAAAAAAAAGCTGTTAACTGTCGTAGGCTGCGGAGTGTTTGACAAGTGGATCACGATGAGTAACCGAGAGACACAGAGAGACAATAGAGAGAGAGAAAGATGACCGTGTTTCGGACTGAACATAATGTCGACAATGATGCTGATGATTGCTGGTTTTGTTATTTCCCTAGGTTTGCTTAAACAATCACTCTCTTTAAAAACAAAGCAGTGTAATGGACAGCAGCTTTGCATATGTGGGAAATCACAAACGGCTGGTATATGTAGGACTGGGATGGATGGATGCATGAATGAAGGTGGGTGGAGATGGAGGGGTGGAGGTAGCATCAGGAGACTGATGAGAAAATAAAGGCCTTTGTAGTTATGTATGTGGTTTGAAATTACACATATTAATGCTATCTTCTTATTACTTGATTACTATCTGTGGAAATGATGCCTGACTTAATAAAACTAATCAAAGCCTGCAGACTTGAAGGTCAATTACCAGTCATTAATATTAATAACAATACCAAGGTGACTCATAAAGCTGAGCTGAAAGTCAAATCTCTCACCGTCATGAATATGTATGACAATAAGGTGCGTATACAATCAAATTTAATCAATTTTCTCCCCTTTTTTTCCTCCCTTTTCTCTTTTTTCCAGACATCTCGGCAGGATGTCAGTGAGGGGCTTGGACCCCACCTGTCCCTCCACTATAAAGCGCGAACCCTCCAGCCCCAGCCCCAGCTCTCAGGGCGACGTCAGCCCAGCTCAGCCCAGCCCTGGAAGCTCTTCCTCAGACACAAACTCCAGCTATGGGCCCCTGATCAAAGGCCACAATCACAGCAATGGGCTGGACTCGCCAGGCCTCTATGGTCACACAGCGGGGTTGGCCAACAATGTCGGAACAAACAGGTCGGTGTATATGCATTATGCTGTCTTTTATTTTGTGTATTTTACCCCACTTTAGGTGTTAAATAGAAGCACATTCCTCTTAACGTCTCCCCTTCACTTCCTCTCTTCCTTTTCATCTCTATCCAGGAGGTTTGGGGAGGAAGAAAGCCCAGTGAAGTGCGAATTCATGCTGGGCACGGTGGCCAAGCGGCTGTGTCTGGTGTGCGGTGACGTGGCCTCAGGCTACCACTATGGTGTGGCCTCCTGTGAGGCCTGCAAGGCCTTTTTCAAGAGGACCATCCAGGGTGAGACGCGCACACACACACACACAAAACACACATTTATACCCAGCAACATGCTCCGTTTTATACTTAGTAACAGAGTTTATTGTGCATGGCTGATAATGTCTTCCTGCATCATATAAACCTGTTTTACAAGCAACACGGTGCAGATGCAGTCGTACCCTGAGCGATTGTTTAGGTATAAATAAGCCCTCATCAGTTAGCTCACAGTTTCCGCCCTCCTGCCTCTCAAACTGCAGAAAGGTTTTAAATAAAGACCTGTTTGCAAACAGCTGATATGAGGTTAAACTTACAGCTCATGGTGTATACAGTCAACATGTTTGAGTTTAGGCTTTAAAGCTTCAGATAACATGTGGTGCTGAATGTGTGCGCACTCACTTCAGCCCTGAAAGCTGCCAGTGGCGAGAGCCAGCAGCATGCAGTGCGGGTGTATTAAAAGGATCGTCCTGTGCTCTGTCGGTGGGGGACCTGGCAGGCTGCGTCGTGTTCAGGCCTCTAGAAGTTTGGCTACTGTAAATGAGTTCAAAGGGCAAAGAGGATGAGAGGCTGTCAGATCAAACTGGGAGATCTGATGTCTGGCTCATGAGATACTTCCTGTTTTTGATCTAGGGTGGCAGCTGAGTGCGACTGCAACTGGCCGAACGTCATCAGGCTTAATGTGCACATTTGGCTGCCATGACTATTACTCCCAATTATGTGTTGAGAGCATGTTTTTTTTTTTTTGAGAGCGATTAAGCCACAATTAATGTTTATTCTCAAGAGAAGTGCACTCCACTGATTTTACACATAAAGTTCAGTTAACTTGTCCAGAGGAGTACTTCACAGCCTATTATTTAATGTCGTACTGTAGTAAAATAACCCTAACCAGGCAAGGATGGTCTATTTCCAGATGTGTTATGGGAAGCAGGAACTAAAAGTCTTTAACTGCTATGATTTTGACTATTCTTTTTATTAAGCTGCCCCCATCTTATGAAAGTACAGTACTAAATCGCTGGAGTGACCCTTTAAGATCTGAAGCTGTGACACATTTTAGTCAATCTCTCAATATGAGAATTTTGTTAAGAGATGATTAATTATAATTTTGAAGCTCCACTGACAATGCAATTTCAATAAAACTCTCCCACTCTCCTCTTTTCTCTCTACTCCTCCAGGTAACATTGAATACAGCTGCCCGGCGTCCAATGAATGTGAAATCACCAAGAGAAGGAGGAAGTCCTGCCAGGCCTGTCGATTTGTGAAGTGTCTGTCTGTGGGCATGTTGAGAGAAGGTCAGCTATACACCAAAAAAATCATTAAGACCTGGGTCAGATCATTTTATGAGTAGCCTTTTCAGAGATTGATTGGTTTGTTGCGCTGGCAGAAGTTCAAATTTCATCTTTCAGACAGTTGAGACGGAGAAAAAGCACCTTGAGAGTGACGGCTAACACAAGTCTGGCTGCAGTCTCTTTGTTGTGCATTCCTGGAAACAATACACTGATTACCAGCTGAGATTCTCTCAATGTCTCACCTGATAAACTGGTGATGGCATGTACTGTGGTGCTGCAGACTCCAGTGAAACCTAAAACTTTTGACAGTTAAACTTCAGCCCCTTAGTGCCAGCTGTGATGTGTGTGTGTGTGTGTGTGTGTGTGTGTAGTAAACACAGGGCTGAACAATGCATGGAGAGGGCGGAGAAGGCTACTAACTGTTCAATTGTGTCAGTCTTTGCTTCACCAGTGCTCCTCTGAAATAGATTCTGGAAACCTGCCAGTGTTTGTGTGTAGGTGTGTGTGTAACACTGCAGCAGCTAGTGAGATAATGGAGCTAGTCGTTGCTAGGGGCTCCTTAAAATTAAAACATAGAGACTTTAAAAAAAAAAAAGAAAAAAGTTTGAGATACATATTTGCAAGTTGGGAATTTAATGAGAAGAGGGCAAGTAACCAACTGAAGTGGAATATAAAATATACCAAAATTTTAGCAATGAGCTTTCACATTTCAAGATTTTGTGCAGCTAATTACTAATGTCCAAAACTTTATGTTCAAAACGTAACGCTAAAAAATACAAGCTGAGAGTCGTGACATTTATGTATGCCACACAGAGAGTCTGTGACAGCGGTCAGGTGCTCCTTTAGTCCGACTGTGTGCCTGTCTGGTGACATATTGTTGTCCAGATTTAGAAGTGACTCAAAAAGGAAAACATTAGCGACCTCCTACTGTACCGGCCACTTGCTGCATGCTGTGAAGGGCCAAGAGATGATAATAAAGAGGGGAGAGGAGATAAAACTTTGTGTCTTTGCTTGTGTGTGTGGTGCACTGTAAAGATGAAGCATTTAATTGGCATTTAAAGGTCCAGTGTGTATGATCAGGGGCCTCTATTTTCAGAATAATGCAGACATAGAAAATAAAATTTTATATGTTTTCATGCATTTATAATCACCTGACAATAAGAATATTTTTTATTTTTGTTACTTAAAAATTAGCCTTTTATATCTACACCGTGTTTCTACAGTAGCCCAGAACAGCAAAACTAAATACTGACTCTAGACAAGGCCTTTCAAATGTTGTTTCTCCTTTACACAAGGATGTGAGGATGTGATGTGAGGGGATTGCAATGCAGCAATTACACCACTAGATGCAACTAAATTCTACACACTGGACCTTGCTTGCTTGCTTACCTCTTGCTTGCAGCATGTTCGCTTGTTCACATAACAGGATAGAGTTTATTCAAAATTTGTCTCCTTGACTTATAATTGTCTGTAACCCATGTTTCTTATGTGAAACAGTTTATACTGCAACAGGGGAGATAAGAACATGCTACAATAGCGTCAATAAAATAGCAGATTGTTGTGTGCACCCACGTTTGGTATTCCCTTCAAATCAAGTGGCTAAATTGTTCACTTGTCTGTCGCTTTCTTGCCCTGTCAGACTTTGTTGTAGCGACGTCGCCATGCTCCTTGATCTCAGCAATTACTTCGATAAATATGATGTTATCGTAACCGATAGAAATGGTGTCCAAAACTATGAAAACAACATCCCAGTTGTAATAAACTGGAATGATCCTTTAATACCACCTACTCATCTCCAGCATTTTATTGCTGCTGCTGTGTGTGTGTGTGTTTGACTGTGTGAGTTATGGATGGACAGAATTATAGCATCTTTACACGTGTATCAGTTTGTGTATATGAGTTTGTTTAAACACACAGTCAGTGCGCAGTCACATTTATGCCCATACCTCTGTGTGTTTTTGTGAGTGAGTATGTGTGTGTGTGTGTGTCTGCCCTTTTTCTAAATTAGCTGCTTTTAATAGGGTAGGGTATCAACAGCATCCCAGTCCGCCTCTCAACCCCCTCCTCCTCCTCCTCTCGCCACCTCCTTTGCTTTCCCTCCCCCCTCGTAAATTCCTCCAGATGCCTTGTGGGATTCCTGGACCTCCATGAAATGCGAACTGCCCCTCGTAACTCCCGTCGTAAGCGCCCTCGTAACGCGCTTCACCATGTCTCGTAATGCCCCTCTTCCCCGGAGAGGCCGCAGTAAAGGCTGAGACAGAGGAGCTGTGAGGTTTAATGGGGAGAGTCAGAGCCGTATTAAATACACAGCTAAAAGACATATAGACCCCAGGCAGGATTTGATTAAGCCCTGTTTAGTGCTCAATTCTACACTTGCTGTCGCTTCTAAGGGCAGTAAAAACATGTATGTTAGCAAAATGTGTGCAATATTTTAAAAGATACCCGGTGTAATTGTGTGATCCTGTGTTTTAATGGCTCATGTTCTCTAAGAAATATGGTCAGTGGTGCAGCAGAACCTCTATAAAGTCCTCGCCGTCTCATCCCCACTTCCTGCTGGCTGAAATTATTTGGTCTCAGGTGTGTTAATCATCCTGTGTTAATCTGTATTCTAAGAAAAGCATCGGAACAGAACAGGACTATGTGTGCTTTTCACTACCAACTTTCCGAATCCTTTTTCATTCATTAACCAGAAGCGGTGTGCAGGGAATGTAACGCCACATTGGCGTTTGGGGGGCGGCTTTGTGTACATATGTCACAATATCTGAGAAGCGTGGGATTGTTTATACTGAACACATGCCGGTGGTGGCAGCGGTAGTGATGGAGGTGGAAAGTAGCGCTGCCACCAGATCGTGATGGAACATGGATCAGTCTGGATCAGAGGCTGGATGTCCTCGCTCCTGATCTCGCTGCACTTGTGTGTGCGTTTTGGGAACCTGTAAAGCCGGCTCATGTGAAGATCCAGACACCCTCAAAAGAAGCCTGAGTGATGAAAGCGGCAAAAAATAGATCAATGTCTGAGTAGTCCGTGTTTATCGAACTCTGATGGGCTGTACAGACGAACAGGGAGGAGGTGTGTGTGTCTGTTATCCACCAAAGCTATTCCTGGCCTTTTGGTTGTCAGCACATTCCACTGTGAAGAGTTACACTTAGCTCAGATGTGTGTGTTTGAATAACTGTCAGATCTGAGCGCAAACACAAAAACACACACACAACAATAAACCTGTACAAAACACACTTTTCCTATTGAACAAACCAAAGTCCTGCCATTTAATCCAGTATTTGCCAACAGTTTGTGTTAAATTGATGACAACACACATCTAAGCGCCCTCATCCCTCATCTCACACACCTCGGAGTGGCACCTGCCAAGTGCCCAGGATAATCCACACTTACTATTTGCCCCTCATGACATCACCAGAGGGTCAGAGGGTAGTGAGTTTACCCCGACCAATCTTTTCTTTAATACCTCACTCATCTTCTTGTGAACAAGCTTGTCACTTCATCCTCTTAACCCCAAAACTGCCAACTCACATCTTACCTTAAAAACTCTGGACTTTGGTCTCTGGTTGGTTCAATGAGGGTTATATTAAATTGGATTCAACCTATTGGATCTATAGTTATTCATTTTGACAAAACAATCCCAACTAAAAGCTTAACTTACTAGCTTTTTCCAGGGCTCTCAACCCTTTTACAATGTCATCATTTGCTCAGTTGTCACACAGATGGATCTGCTGACATCTGAGCTCAGTAGTAGTTGTTATAATTTCGCCCGTAACACTTTTATGACTGTGTGTCAGGCTTTGAAATAGTTTGACGAAACAATCCAAACTTCAAAAACACATATTAGCTTTTTCTCCTGGAGCTTTCATCCGTCATAAACATAAACAAGTAAATTAGGGTTGGAAACATAGTCGCCAGTCTGTAATTCAGTTGATTCAGTTTATCCTCCAGCCCCAGTTTAAAGAGTACAAATCACATCTTAAGTATTTTCTTGAAAAAGTTTATATATTATTATATATGATATCACCTTTTAACCTTCATCCCCACCCACTTCAGACCAGACTAAAGAGGGAAAACTCAAATACTCAAATCAAAACTGTTCTCATTTATTCAGATGATTTTGTGTTCACATCAGACCACATCACTAAACGTAAACACTTTTTGCTTTATATTAAAGCAGAAAATCTATAAAACTGTTGCAGTGATAACAGTGTGACTATAAAATGATACAAAATAGCGTTATCAAACACTGATGCCAAAAACTAAGAACCTTTCCATTAACTGAAATGACCCTGCCACACATTTTACATGCCTGATTAAAAAGACATTGTGTCTCTTCATGCAGATGTCCGTGCATGCTTTCCATAAATATATACATAAGTAAGAATAAGAACAGGAGGCAGAGGGCTCAAAGGGATGGAGTGTCACCGCAAGGTGTCAAGTGGGCAAATAATACCCTCAGAGTGTCTCTTTCAGAGGCGAGTGCCATTATAGATCTATCCGTGGCCCATTTACACTGTGTAGATCAGGTAACCAAACACCACTATACTAAAGGCTTCCTGAGTCACGCTCACACACACACACACACACACACACACACACACACACACAATCTCACAATCTCACACCGATACACATTTTCTTTAGAGATGCGCTTGGTGACTCTTACTCTCGTGGTATTTCTCATCCATGAACACACATCCAATCAGCTTTTTCTTATCCACACACACACACACACACACACACACATGCATGTGCACACACACATACACACACTCTTATATCCCTACCGGCATGGTGACAAGGTTACCACAATGCTCGTTAAGATGAGCAGTTGTCATCGGCTGCTCTAAATCTCGTTGGGTATCGTGTTTCAGGATGCGTGCTGCTGCGTGCCGGCATTAGACATGTCCTGTTCACTCTCCTTGGGATCGTTAGGACATGTGAGCAGATGATTGAGCAACATCCTGATGATTCACCGGGCTGTGAAGCCTCCTTATGATAACTGGTTACCTGTTTGATCTGTGTGTTAATGAAGAAAGCAATGACTGCACACTCACTGAAGATCCAAGCAGGATTAAAACTCACTGCTAATGAAATAAAGATTTGTTTTAGGTTTACTATGATTAGAATTTCTGGAATCTCACAATCTAGATGTCTGCTTTAACCATTAAATCATACAAGAAGTTTATTTTTTCAGTAGTATTTGAAGTGCCAGTCATCATTTAGTTTAGTTTTTGAGCATTTAGCACTTCATCCTGTGATATCAGGACAAGCAGGCGTCTATATTTAGAGTGTGACTGTTATGCCGAATGCATCATTAATGTCCTGTGTTTACGTTTCTGTAGGTGTGCGTCTGGACCGGGTACGAGGCGGCAGACAGAAGTACAAGAGGAGAATAGACGCAGAGAACAGCCCATACCTGCACCCACAGAATGCCTTGCCTCAGAAAAGAACATGTAAGCGTACAAATAAAAGCTTACAGGAACTGTGGTGCTGCGTTATGAACTTGTACTCTACTAATTAAGAGAAGTAAATAGTCTATGTTAATGGATTCCTTAATTACATAAGGGGTGACTTTACCTGTCCTGTTGTCTGCAAGCTGTGCTTTCAATCATTTTGCAATCATTTTTTTTTACAGCATCTGCTATTCCATCTGTAGTTTTTGGAGCTTTAAATAGCTGTAATGAACTTCACTGCTGTATGTGAAAGTCACACATTTTAAAAACTTCAAGCTAAGAAAAATAACCCCATAAAACCAAGGACTTTTCAAATCATCTGGTTCAATGATCAATGGTTCCTAGCCATTGTCTAAACCCACAAAAGAATACGTTATTGCTAGTGATTTAAAATCACTACATTTAGAGAATGATTGTTGTCAGTGGACAGTGACAAAAAAGCATTTTTCAGCCCTGGTGACCCAACTGGTAAAGTGTGCACCCCGGGTACAAAAGTTTGAGTCCTTGCCACAGACACAAGGGTTCGACTCTGGCCTGTGGTCCTATCCCCGCCCCTATTACGTCTGTCTTTGCCTGTCCTGTCAAATAAAGACAAAAAAAAACACACCCTAAAACACCTCATTGTGATTGTTTCTAATGCTATTGATGTGATTTTATTAGTTATTATAACAAAAATCTAATTTTACTGTCTCCATCTCTCTCAGTCACTGTTGGTGGTGTGGTAGAAAACAAAGTGGTGTCTCTGCTGCTGGTGGCCGAGCCAGAGGGCATCTTCGCCATGCCAGACCCGACTGTACCTGAGAGCGACATCAAAGCTCTGACCACGCTGTGTGACCTGGCAGACAGGGAGCTGGTGGTCAACATCGGCTGGGCCAAACACATCCCAGGTACGATCCAGACCGAAACCCCCCCCCTCCAGTCTCACTCAATTAGTCAGTCAGTCAGTTGTTTGCTCGCACAATCCAGCGCACACATTAGCTCACATTAAGTCTATAATCAGATCAGAGGAGGAGATTGTTGTGACTTGTGGTTGGCAAGACATTCGCTGGATGCCCAGAGGAGAGAGGGCATTTGGCGGGGGCTGTGTGTTATCTGTCAGTCATCCTACATCCATGTGTGTGTGTGTGTGTGCGTGTCATGCCCTTGCTGACCAGTGTGTTCCTAATATATATCAACCAGATGACCAGTGGCCCCCTGGGAGTTTTAATTCATTTCCTGGGCCGTAGCCGCCTGTGAATTATGGAAATCCTCCTAACACTTAGCGTCTCCTCTGACACAAGCGCAGCAGAAGGCATGTCCATGTCCGTGTCTTTGGATGAGGGAGTGGAAAGGAGAGGGGAAGTGCATACTGACAGATTAGTGGGATTAAAACGCTGGTATGCAGCTATGTTGGCGGCTGTAATCGTATGCGGTGGCAACAGAGGTGTGCAGGTCTGCTTTTTGATACTTGGAAACCTTTACACGTGAGTGCACAAACATGGTTTAGCAGTGGGTCAGTCATTACAAAGTCATGCTGTGCCAAAAACTATTAAATTCCAGTGTAGATTCCAAAGTTTCCAGAAGCAAATATTTTGAGCTGAAGTTGTGGGGAAAAGTACAAGACAGCTTGGGTGGTATAAGATCATTTTTCCAACCGTAAGAGGGTGTAAGGGATTAAACAATTAACTGCAAGTATGCAGAAAACCTTTGTACAGCTACAAGTTCCAGCAATGATCAGTATACTGGAGGCGTTATCGTCTCTCAGACTTCCTCCTGTCCTGTTTTCTTATCATCTTTTTCCTCTAACTGAATCCCTCACTGCTTTATCAGCCGTGGTTATTCACACCCAAAACATCACCAGGGAAACACCTGGGTTTTTTGTTGATGTCTTGTCCCTGAAATGCTTACAAAACAAACAAAGCAGGTGTGTGTGTGTGTGTGTGTGTGTGTGTGTATGTGTGTGTGTGTGTGTGTGTATGTGTGTGTGTCTACTATATTTGTCCTCAGATTTCTACGTACACAGTGGACATTAAGCAACCATTTGTGAGTGTGTGTTGGTGTTTGGTGTCCCTCATCAGCATTTCCATTGTTCTGCTAGAAAAGGAAGAATAGCATCACCTTCTCCTCCTCCTCCTCCTCCTCCTCCTCCTCCTCACCCCTGCCCCCTCTTCTCACCCCCATGGGCTGTTGATGTCTGCCTCTCTTCTCCATTGTCGGCTCTTTACTGTCAGCGCACGAGACAGACGGAGTCCAACTGATGGGTGTATTTGTAGCCCTTTGCCAGTGGAGGGTTTGGCTGGGAGAGCGGAGCAGCGGTGAGAGGCGGCTGTACACGGAGCAGATACCAACCTGAGGGGAAAGAGGGAGAGAGAGAGAGAGAGAAAGCCATGTTTTCATCCAACTGTCAAGGACAATCTACTTTTAGTTTTGAAATGTCACAAAAGACAAAATGAAATGCAACAAAAGATGCAGCTCCATCGGGCGAAGTGAGGCAGATAAACAGGCTTCAGTTCACATCCATTTCAAAAAGAATTCATTAACGTCAGCTAATGTTTGTAATGTAACAGATAATTAATGGGGCCATGATACACTCCTCCCTTAAGTAACATTTCAGGATGATTTGATTACTTTTTTTTTTTTTGATGAAATGGAAAAGTTGAAAAGGCTAAACTTGCCAGACGTTTGTTTCTCTCTTAAATATTCAGGACACATCCTGACTTGTGAAACCAACCCAGAGATAGAACAGTTAGTTAAAATGTGTTTATTTGAGTTCTTGCTGAGAAGATCAATTCTACTCTTAAATCTCTGTAATAAATACGATGCGCTGAGTGAGCGGAAAACAAACTAGAATTTGCCATTTTGTTGTTTGGTTTGTTTAATTCTGTTTTGTTCTTCTTTTATGCTGGATTGCTTTAGACGTGTTTGTAGGTGGATTTTTTTCTACCTTCGAGCAAAATCAGGCTAGCTGTTTTCACCTGTTTCCAGTCTTTGTGCTAAGCTAAGCTAACTGCTGGTGGTAGTTTCATATTCAACATACAGATATGAGTGTAGTATCGATCTTCTCATCTCATCATGTGCCGATAAGCAAGCAAATAAGCATTTTCCCTAAAACTATTCCTTAACAGAAAATTAACTGGACAGATTTGAATAACTAATAATTAAGTCCTGTGTCAGTTTTTTTAACACCAAACAACTGGTTACACCTTAACAAATGCTGAAATTATCTATACTTAAAATAAACTAAAAAATAACAGCTACTGACTGTTTGTTTAAATTTGTTAGTTTGAGAGAGAGAGACAACAGAAAGAGAGGGAGAGAAATAAAATGGCAGATAAAGAGAGAATGAAGGCACAAAAGCGTCATCCAAGGAACCAGTTGAGGATGTAGAAGAGAAAGCTCAATCGCCGGGACACAAAAGAAGGAAAGGTAGAATGGATATAAAAAAGACTGCCCCCTCCTAGCAGCGTAATGGTCATGTCACATCAGGTCTGGATGAGTGGCAGGCCACACGGCCCCCATCGCTGGGAGAACCAGGGTCCTGGGCAAAGTGGCCCGGGCCATCTGAGTTCTTTGCCCAGGGGGAGGTGAGTGTGATGGGGCTACTGTCTTGGCTGCTCCCCCTCCTCTCTGTCTTCTCTTATCAGGCAGATTGACAGTGATGTGGTCTGAAGTCTGAGGGCCAGACTGGTAGATGAGCTGGCTAAAGACCAACTGTCCTCTTTGCTTTTGGCCTTTTTGAGTCTGTGCTATGAGTTGGCCGTCAAATGTGTGTGTGTGTGTGTGCGTGTGTGTGCGTGTGTGTGTGTGTGTGTGTGTGTGTGTGTGTGTGTGTGTGGTTGGGTGTGTGTGTGTGTGAAAGCGACTATGGTGTGACTGGCTGGTGTGTTGTTGTTGATATGATACAATCAACACTGGGTGGACAATTTCTCTCTCCGTATTGCCCTCAGTGCCCTTTGCTTTAAAAAAAAAAAATCATTTGTCTCTTGGAAACGTGGCCTTGTCTCTTTATTGAAGGTTTAACTTGTATTTGTCCTTAAATCTATCAATACATTGCCTGAGATTTCATCACACACACTCGCACAGGTCTCTGTCCCTGATCGATGATCCAGTGCCAGAATACTGATCCCTATCGACCAATGAAATTGTGCACAGACAGCGTTTCCAATCAATCAGGGAGCGATACTGGGGAAAGGGGCGCCACTGGCGTTCCCCATGGTGATTGTAAAGAGCAATGGATCCTGATAACAATCACTGATGGTGTCAAAAATACAAACGCCTCCCCTTCCTCCCCTCGCTCTGTAAAATTGTCTATTTAATTACAGTAAACGCGCGTGCGAGCGTGTGTATGCAGGTTTATGTGTGGGACGTGAGCAGGTTTAATCATGCTGCTGTGGGGTGTAATTGTCAATCAAAGTGGGTGTGTCCTACAGAGTGTCATTAAATTCACCACCTATTCACTCCCTCTGTCCTCTGTTATGCCCTTTGCATTGTGCTCTTCTAATCTGTATCATCTGTGATATCATTATACGAATTATTATTATCATGTAGACAGTCAACCACTGTTTAAACTTGATGTAGTTGTCACTGAGCTAAACAGTCATGAACTAAAGCAAGAGGAGAAGGCTTAGCATCTGGACGTGGTGGAAACACCTTATCTCCAAAGGTAACAACTTTTGCCTAGCAGCACCTCTGAAGCAGTAACTGAGAGCAAATCCAGCAAAGAACAAAAAAATACACAATTTTTTTTTTTTTTGCCATTTTGCTTTGTTTCCAGTCGTTATACTAAACAGAACTAAAAGCGGTATCAATGTTCTCATCTAACTCTTGGCAGGAAATCAAATATTTTACAAAATTTGAGTCATTGTTTAGAGGTAAAACCAGCTGTTTCACCCTGCTTCCAGTCTTCATGCTCGGCTAAGCTAAGCTGTAACTTCATATCATGTCTTCAGAAAAGCTGAATGCTACAATTATCGTCATGCATGTCCTCAATTGAAGGTTTTCTGTGAATTATTTTGTCGTTCCCGACTTTAGAAAGCTCCCTCCAAAGCCACAATATATTTTTACAGGACGAAGACTTAACCTTGACGAGACCTTCATACGACAAACTTGTCCTGACGCGAGTGTTCCTTTTAAAGTCTTTCTTTTCAGCATCCCAAGTAATGGGTCATTTTTTATCCTCTCATATTTCTAGGCTTCCCCTCCCTCTCTCTGGCTGACCAGATGAGTTTACTGCAGAGCGGCTGGATGGAGATTTTGATTCTTCGAGTCGTGTTCCGCTCGCTGGGCATGGAGGACAAGCTGGTGTACGCTGAGGACTACATCATGGACGAGGAGCAGTCGAAGCTGGCCGGCCTGCTTGACCTTAACAACGCCATCCTGCAGCTGGTGAAGAAGTATAAAACCATGGGGCTGGAGAAGGAGGAGTTTGTGGTCCTCAAGGCTATCGCACTCGCCAACTCAGGTAGAGATATGACAGAGTTCGGCACAATTTCTAGACATGCCAGCAGTGACGTTATACCTGCTATATTATCAGCATTGTCAATGTAAGCATGTTGCCAAGCTTGTGTGTTAGGTCAAAGCACCGCTGTGTCTAAGTTTAGCCTCACAGAGCCACTAGCATAGTTGTAATTTGGCATTTACCTCCACGCAATTCCATCTCTCTTTATAGACTCCATGCAAATCGAGGACTCAGAAGCGGTTCAGAGACTCCAGGACGTCCTTCATGGTGCCCTACAGGACTACGAGGTCACCCACCACCCAGAGGATCCTCGGAGGGCCGGCAAACTGATCATGACCCTCCCTCTCCTCCGTCAGACAGCTGCTCGTGCTGTCCAGCACTTCTGCAGCATCAAACAGGACGGCCGCGTGCCTATGCACAAACTGTTCCTCGAACTGCTGGAGGCCAAAGCCTGACCCCGAACACAGACAGCCATTCACCATCGTCCTGACCCCCGGAAGCAGGTTAGGACGACAGGAACTGAAGGATAACGGGTAATGCCGTGGTTTGACACTATGTATTTGTCCATTTCAGCTTTGACAATAAAGTTATGAATCTGCAATCGCCAGAAAGTATGTCCGATAGGCAAGCAGCCGGGAACACTTTTAGAGCAACACCCTTCCTACTCCCAGTAAAGGTTTGAATGGAGGTGAAAGAAGCAGTTTAATTTGCATTTAGCGTCTTTGACGACGAGGACATTATCATCTCTGCTGTCTGCGACACCCATGAAGTGTTGGAAGACGGATGGACAAACAGCAGAAAAAGCAGAAGAAATCGCCTTCTAGAGATATTAACAGTTACATGCCAAAAGTAGAGCTTCTTTTGTCAAAAGACCACCTGATACTTGAAGATCCTTATGGATTATTTCATCCATCTTGAAGCCTGTTAATCTGCATTCTAGTGCATTTAGAAAGCCTTTAAATGATTTGACTTTCTTTGTCCTTTTTGTATAGAAAAAGTTAATGTGTCCTAAGAGGTAAGTCTTGCCAAAGAGTAAAGACTCATACTATTGAATAATACCAGCATATGTCCACAATAATATAATGTGGCCTGTAAGACATTCACATAAACCTGCATCCCTGCTGTGTTGTGTATCGCAAACGTATCTATTCACTACATTCATATATAGACGATTAAGGGGAAGCAATTAAGCGGTCAGAGTCTCATTAAACAATAACCGGCCTCCTGATTTTAGAAGAACATTTCAGGGAAAGAGTACTTAATGTCATGGTACGACTGAACAACAGCAAAGTGATATTTATTTAAAAGTGTCTCTGTTCATTTGCTGTTTTTTTATTTACTAATGTGGCATTAATTAAGAGTAGATTAAAGCAATTACAGTGGATGATAATTTTTTAAAAAGATTTTTAAATGATATCACTGTAAGATAATTTTTTACTAGCTTCTCTGCTACAGCACTGATCCCTATGTATACCATATCATGAAATTCAAGCGATTATAATTGGAGTATGTACATGAAGATCATAATGTCGTAGAGTTGTTGTAGACCCATAGATATAACTTTAACTATGTAAAATGGCTGCCATACTGTATAATCTGGAATAGAGGGGCATCTGATGCCCTTTCTATGGTAGAAGTCTATGTGTAGGATGAAATTTGTGCACTATTTTTCCTTTTAGCCATAAAGTTTGGGGGAAACTGGTGATGGCGCTCTGTTGATCTGTTAGTGTGTTTCGTGTGAAGAGTAGTTATATCTGAAATTTGTCTTTTTCCGCACATGTTAAATGAAGGGATTGAACACGGAAGGAATCTCAGTACAGTGAATCAAAAACGCCCAAGTCTTGCTCCTTATTTTACTCAAGGTACTGTGACACTATATAATGTGCATATTTTTGTGACAAGCTGATGGCAGCAATATGCCAGTTTAAATGTATGTACTGTACGTTTTGCTGTATATACGTCATGTCTTATGCCAACAGAGATGTTTAAAGATGCAAATAAGCTTTGTTTGGATGAGCTGTGCCGTGCTATTTCATTCTCAGGTGGATTCTTGGGCAATAAAGATCATCCCCTTAATGCAACGCTCATATCATCTGAGTGTCGTCGTCTTTCTCAATAAAGAGACAGAAAGGCTTTGAAACAAATTAATTAATAGCTGGTAAGTGGGTGCAGTCTATCCTGCACAGTCTGACAATGGACTGTGATTTCCAAGTAAGGCCCATTATTGCACATTTAGGCCATCAGAGCCCAGTTGGATGGAGATTTATAATTAACTAAAATGTAATGAAGTCCAGCAGCGGCTCTGGGGAGTGCTGGTCTTCAGATGCCAGAGGAGGACGGAGGCACAGGGAGTCAACTCATCGCTTCATTATACAATCATCCTGAGAAACTCTCAACATGTTTTTATAGTTTTAGGTCAAAAGTAATAGTAATTTGGTAATGCTATGCTCTGACCCCTGTATTCAGCATTTATAAGCAGTTTATAAACATGTTATAACACACTATGATGTAGTTGTAAGCTGATATAAGGATATTTTTTGTTTAGCTTATATTTTGTTTAATTTTTATTATTATATTTAGAACTTCTGAAGCACCTTGTAATGTTGTAGATACATTTTTTGATATATGAGCACAAGACCAAATCCTTATATTGCATTTAACAGTGTGCACACAGCAGACAGGTTTAAAACTCTTTAAATGAATGTTCACTCATATGTAAAGCAACACTGTGTCAAAAGTATTTTTGTGATTTGGCACCCCCGAGTGCCATACCGCTGTCATAAATATTGACAGCTGTACATGTGTATTTATGATTATATTATTTATGATCAAAAACTAGAGAGTTGACAGCTTTGCTAACAGCCAAACATCTAGCAGGTGCAACAACACTTGACATAGCAGCCAGCTAATATTACTTACTAGACTAACAGCAAGAAGCCCAGCTCGGCGTCTGTCTTTCAGGTGTTTATTTCACCAAGCTCTCACCCATGACTAAAATTCAATCCCAGAGTTACCCTTGTCTGGCAGCTTCTAGCTCGGTCACTCTCTTCTTTTCTCTCCTTTTCTTTCCCTGTCAATGTCACCTTGAGTCTTTTTGCCTCTGTAATTATGTCTATCACCCGCTTGCTCAGCTCCAGTTCTGGCACCACACCAGCTCCACAACCCCATCAGCATTAACCTGCACCCCGGGCCTGCTTGGTGGTCTAAAACACCTGTGGACCACTAACCCCTTTGAAGGGCTGAGCTTACAGTTCAGGCAGCCTTGCTAACAGACGGAGCTAACATTAGCTAACAGCAGCTATGGTTCGCAGCCACAAGGAAATGCTGTAAATCACAGAGAGTTGATGTACAGCAGCCGGATATCAGAGGCACATTTCCATAAAATGTGATCGAGTTTCACCAAAATCAGTGAAATAATTAGTGGTGGAAATAAAGTGTGAGTGATCATACCCAGAGAATAAAGTACATAGTGCAAGAAGGGACGTACAGGTGCAGAGATGGAACAGACACATCATTCACCTGATTACACGTCAGTGTACCATCAAAATGATCTAAAATCAGTTATTTCATAGTAAAAAAAAGTTGTTGCTTTAACTCATGACGACTTGATTTTCAAGTTTTATTCTCAACCTTGGAAATTAAAACTTTCTTTACTGAAGGTTACTAGATCTCCTTCTTGTGGCCTTCAGCAAAGCTGCTACAGCCTCGATCTGGTATAATCAGTAGTTTATGGTGGGTAATGTTAGCTGAGTTTAGATAAAGCTGTAATATTACTGAGTGAGTTCTTTGACTTCATGATTCTTCTCTACTTATGCTGCTGCTACAGTGCATGTTTTACTATTATCATATCATTATCGGTTGTGGGCATAAATAAAGGGTTAAAACAACATAAACCAACATTTCTTACAGCCTCGTTTGACACTACTCATTTAAAAAAGTAATTGGAAATCACTGGCGTGATGAGCCTCTGCCTTTGTTAGACTGATGATGGAACAAGCAGATATTTTGTAGGATTACATGGTTTTTGATTGAGTTTACAGTCGATAAAGGAAGTATCAAATGCAGAGAGACGTGCGGCTTTCAGCTGCAATCAGTCACAATTGGTTCTGTAACATGAAGCATGTGATCTTGTCTTGTACAAGGAGAGTAGATGAGACCGGCTGAACCTAAAGAATAAAGATGGATGAATAGATAGAAAGACAAATTAAAATCCAAGGGAACCCATCTGTCCTTTATCAGTCCTTATCTGTCAGCAGAAGCTAAATAATCTCCTTATTTACCTGTGGTTAAAAGTGCACCAAGGGATTTGGAACAAGCTGGAGATGTTTCACCACATCAGCCGTCAGTAAGTGAGTTAGTGATCTTGAGTGATATATCCCCGTATGTCCCTCTCCTTAAATGAGTTAGTATGTGTCTAGCGGCCGTGTCGCCCAGACACCTTGGTGATGGATGAGGCCCTGAGGAGATGGGCTGTAAAAAAGGCTGATTCTGGCACTCAAGGGTGAGATCACTTCCTCAATAAAAAAGCATTGTCCCGAATCATCACGGCAAGGTATGAATGCTGATTAGGGTATTAGAGGGAGGAGAGCTCATCTGTAAAAATAAATCAAATGAGCTGTTAGTTAATGTGGGTGCCCCCCCCTTTATACAAAGTGGTGATGTCTGGAACTGGGAACCAATGGCCAAAGAAAGTGTTAAATAATCACCTTGTTTTGGTAGGATTATTATATAGCAGTGTTGCTTTTAAAGTTGCTGTCTTGCACAAAGATTTGGCCCAAATTTGTGGCGTCCGTAAGAAATTAGAGGATGACTTAGAAACTCTCTATTCACTGAAGTGTGGTTTTGTTCAGATTAACAGCATATTTCTCCCTAAAGAAATGTTGCTATATCAAAAAGTTAATTAAAAAACAATGTTATCTCTAATGGACTTTTGAACTTTTGCTCCTAGAGTCTGTAAATTTTGTCAGAAGGCTGAAGTCAGATAAAAATGGGAATATGAGTTGAATGTACACCTGTTATATTTTAACCTTCATCTGTCACCATTCAACATTCTCCTTATCTGGACATCATTTTGTACATATGGCACAATTTGTTGTAACAAAGTCTCTCTTGACAAACTTTGGAATTCAAATTTAGATTTTTCTAATAGATCAATAGAACACTGTGAATTTTGTTTACTACTTGATGTTATTTATGAGGAAAAAGGGGGAAATAACTCATTTATTTATTATAGTTTGTGTTTTTTTCATAATAAACAACAATGACATCAAGTGATCAAACTGGCATTTAAAGTGTTAAAATCCTCAAAATGTTTGTTAGTTTTGAGCATGGCTGAAGTTGATTTATGCAAATAAATATATATATTCATTTGTAGTTTTTAATAGCAGTGTTTTAGATGTGGACATTCTTGTGCTTAATGATTTAAGAGGGTAGTAAATAAAACGCCTGAGGGTTAAGAAGGATTTCATAATAATTATTTAAAACTCTTTTATCAACATGTTTTAAGACTTAATACATTTTTTAAATCATTTGTCTGATATTGTCCCCCCCCCAAAAAAAAAAAAAATTCTATTAATTTGTTAAACATTTGTAAAGTCAAAAATATTGGTTTTCTCTTACTGACTGAAATGTTTCCAAGATATTTTTTTATGTCTTTCTTATTGAACCACAATTGGCTTGAGGACTACTCATAGTATCACAAATCCTGCGTGTACGAGCACTCAGATTTAAGGTGAGCAGAGAGAGACGTGACAAATGTGAAAACAGTCTTCTAGTGTCAAACACTGCACATCCATCACTCTGCATGGTGGAGGTCGAACATCCAGGTGAAGTCACAAAGAAAAAACAACTCATTTCTGAGTGAAGGCGTTCTTTAATATTAAGCGGGTACATACATCATCTTTAAATATTATTGTCTACGTGGCCCCATTGCCTGGAGCACTGTGCAGAATCATGTTTAATTTAGAAATTCTGAGACGAAGAAGGAGAAAACAAGACCACAAACAGTAAAATACAACCTGGTCCTGATCCAACTTCCTCAAATCATCCCAGGATGCCGTTAACATTTAAAAGTTTTATGCCTTCCTGCGGCACAACCATGAACACCCTGTCAAACTGTTACTAAATCTGCTGTCGTACCTCTTGCCTGTCATCCTCAATCATTCCCTCCACAGGAGATGAACAACATGTACATGTACAGATAGAGGTCACTTGAGAATGACACACAGAAATGTGACTTTCTTTTGAAGCTCATTGTCCTGATCGAGAAGGTTTAGTTGATGTATTTTTGAGTGTGCATGCACCTGTGGACGTGTGCAACTGTTGTCAGTCTTCGCATGACAGTATAGAGCAATAATAGCTGGGACTGAGGATAAGGGCCACTGCAGCTGCACTTGCATATTGAGTTTCTCCTCTGCTGTTGACTCATTATACTGGATGCTGCCTCGCAACAACGCAACCAGCAGCTGCTGCTTAGCGCCATCGTGTGGTCATACAGCACATTGCAAAGAACACTGTATGTTGTATGCATTTTAAGTTAGAGAGAGGGCTTTTAAAAGCAGCACTGATGCTAAAACTCTCATTTGTTGCTCACATTTTTTTCTTTCAAATAAAAGGTCAAATCTCTCATAACTTTTAAACATCCTTTGATGAAACATAAATTACATAAAAACATGATTATACTGCAGTAATATTAGAGGTTTATCTTCAGCCTAAGACACTTAGTTGTTCGCAGCATACATGAAAAGCATAAAAGAGAGAGAAAAGAGAGATTCCCTCCCTTAAATTTACAGTCTCGTTATAAGATGACTGATTTTGCTAATGGGGTAATTAAGATAATTAATGCAATAATAAGATAGTATTTGCAGCCTACTGTCACATAATATAATAAGGGTTCTGATAGATTTAGTCACAGGGACAAATACACTGTAATTCTGCTCGTGGCCTCATTAAATCACATCGTTTTCTCTTTTATGTGCAGACAAAAAGATGTATTATTATTATTATGATATGCTATGAAGACTTAACTTGGAGATCTTTTGGTATCGTAGTTTGTAACAAGGTGATCAAATCGGATCTAGTCACAGGTGTGAAGTTTGCACTGGATGCTGTTCCATTATTGTGCTCGTTAAAGTGTCAACACATAGACAACAAGATGATAAGCTCATCTGTCATGATGACAGGATATAAAAAATAAAAAAAACTCAAATGACATGTCAGGATAAAATATAGCTATGACGTGTGACACATTAAAGTAGAGGACATGTTCACCCGTGCCTTGCTCAAGGACACTTCGACATGCAAAGAGTGAAGTGAAATTGTGAGGTGAAAGATGGCATCACCTCTCTTTGTAACACCATAAAAAAAAAAAGTTTTGTATGCTTTCTGGTGTCTTTTTATGCTGCAACATGCTGTCAGGAAATGTAATATCTGCAGTGTTGCATCAGCTCAGTCAAAGACTGTGAGAAATATCAGAGCGGTTCAAACATAAAGGATGAACATATTTTCACATATTTGAAATATAACATGTGGCTGCATGGAAACAAATAGTGCACCTGAGGATCAGAGGGGTGATATGGCTGCTACCATGCCTCTTCAGGTAAACTGCAACCTGACACCTGGCTGTTACCATGGCACTGCTGAAGAAAAGCAAAGGTTGATGGGAGTTTTGGAGCGTCAGAGGAACACACATAGTTTGTCCGAGGCTCTTTTTTTAGCTCTGATACTAGATACTATGTTTCTTCCAGGGTGCTCTCTAGGAAACATTAGTCTTGGGGCAGGAAAGAAGAAGAAGATATGGAGGATCTAACATTTTCTTTAAGTGTCTCCTTGTACGTGTGCTGTTGAAGAGAGCAAGTAAAAGTATCAGGTGTAAAATATTGATGGGGCAACAGGTGTGATCCTAAACGCCCCAGCAGGTCTTCGCCCTTCTGATCGATGTATAACACAGCGAGGGGCTGCCAGCACCCCTGCCACAGGCCGAACCACGGACCCTAGCACTGGTGAGTCTTACACTTATTTACACAACATCTTGGACACAAATAAGTGGAACATCCTGGAAAGTAGCATGAAATTGTGGCATTATTATAGTCAGTGAACAGCAGGGTCTATCAATATACTGTGTAGTCTACCAATATATAACCAGAGACTTGACATCTTTAAGACTGCAGACGTCTATGGAAATATAAATAAATAAAAAGATAAAAGTGGCATGTTATCGTGCTATCTGCAGGATAGAAACTAGGCCATGAGCTCTAGTGTGTCTCCAGTTACAGTGTTATCTCTTCTACAGTACATGTGTGATCATCTTTCTTTCTCTGAGTGTTAACTCATGGCGTACTATCAAATGTAAACCTGAAGAAATAAAGAAAACCTAAAGATATTCCTACATAAGTTGTCTGACAGAACATCTGTGTGTAAAAAAATAGCAACTGCTATTAAACCTCAGATCAGATCAGTAATAAACTTTGCATGTGTTTAAAATCCTCCAGATTCACCGAGCCCCACTCCTCCCGGAGGAGGTGGAAGGGGTGGTAGTGAGCGGGCAGAGGGAGGTCAGGGAGGCCAGGCGGTCGTCCGGGAGCTGTGGTTCATCGTGGTGATGACAGGCATCGCCCTGCTGCTGCTGGCTATCATCTTATGTGTCATGCTTCATAGGGTAAGAGTGTGTTACAAGGGTGACAGCGAAGGGAAGGAAGTGATCCCAACATCACAGGTCCTCCTTTGAAATTCCCTTTGTTTCATCAGAATGTAGTGTGGTGCAGTGTGACATCACTTTTGGGGCCAACTTTTCATGTAAAGAAACTCTTTTCCTTTCATGATCCTGCATTAGGCCCTGAACAAACCTCCCTTCACCAGAGAGAGACCCCCGCTGGTGGCCATGCCCATGCAGAAGAGGAGTCCTAGGGCTGTTTATCCACCCAGCAACTCTATGTTGGTGAGGAGACACTCACTTACTGATCAGTAATAACATTAACAATGGCTTTGTTCATTAAAGTATGCCAGACTACACAGCACTGAATGGAATGCAGCCATTGTTAATGTTATTTTAAGATTTATTCAGCTGCGGTATAAATATATTTTTATTAAGATGGATTGTGTCATCCATATTTAATGTTTCTTTTTAACTAATTGTGCTAAATGTGGTGTAATACGGTGGCCAGTTTGCCATTAAGTAGATTTTTAATCTCAAGGAACGGCCCAATAAAAAAAAAAAGGAAAAATAAAATATGTAATGCGTGGTAGTTGGCACTTGTTCATGCAGCATCTTGTGGTGAATCGTTTCACACACTGTTCATGTTTTTCTGTTTTTCTGCCAGTGACACAGAGTGTAAATGATCATACATTGCATTTCTTCCGCTCTCCTTTTTCAGTTTGACACTGTGCCTGACACAACAGCCTTCTCCAACAGTGTAACACTCAAGGGCTTCACAATGAAGATAGAGGTAAAAAACACAGCGTCCAAAAAAAGAAAAAACACAAAAATGTAGCCGTACACGTGCACGCCATACTCATCTCTCCTCCCTCCCAACAGGAAGTGCTGGAGGCTAAATGTGAGCCTATCGGCGAAGTTCCACCTCAGGGCGAGCTGGGGATCCTCAGTGTGAACTCCCTGAGGCGCAGCGTCAGCCAGGTGATGGATGGGAAGTCCCTCACAGGAGATGATGAAGCGTGGGACCCAAACATTTCAGGCCATGACAGTGGGATGGTGAGAGACCCCAAAAACGTATGCTGAACCTGCTGACCACTCTGTTACTGCTGTTGAAGTATTTTCTAATTCTTCTGGTCTCAGACAAAAGAATCCTGTAGATTTATTTTTGTGTTTTACTAACATCTAAAACAAGCATTGCACACTTTTTCACAGCTGTGCACCAACATATAGATACATAAGTGTAACAACTAGATGTTAAGCAGAAAGAAGACCTATTTAAATAAGCCAAAACACTTCAAATCAGGAGCCCTGTATTTACCAAGCCCTTCTCCCTTACAGTTCATGGACGATGAAGAATTTGTTGACACCGTCAAAGGTTTCAGCACAGTGAGGAAGGAGCACACCATGTTCACTGACACCAACCTGTGAGTTGACCCTGAATCTGCAAGTTGGATAACGTGCAGCAGCCACTCGCTCACATAAAAATCCACCACGTTTGGTCTGAAGTCCTGACCAGTTAAAAAGTCACTGTGGTTTGGAAAGAGGTCAGACGTAGCCGAGGGGGAAGTTTCTTCTCTCTTATGATGAAAAACGAAGGAAGAGAAGCCAAAACGTGACACATGACAAGATCGCTGGAATTACTGTGGCAAGTCGGAGAAGAAGGGAAGTGGGAATGTTACAGCCGTGACATTAAAACACAACTGGATGAAGAATCTTTTGAGCGGGATGGACAAAGTCGGACAGACATGCTCAACATCACTGAATACAGACATTGAGAAAAGACACTAAAGAAACCAAAGATACTGAATGAACGGTGATGCAGCAGAACATCTATTTGAGCCTTTTTCTACATTTCTCACTCTAGGGTCATTTTATCTGGTAATTTTGTAAGAGGCATACTTTTTTTTTATTTTACATTCATTTTCGATCAGGTCTCCATGACTGGAAACTTTTGGTGGATGCAGCTTGCAAGTGCCATTAAGTTAGTCAGTAGTAACTGAGATACTGAATGCACAAAGCATTTTTCTTGCTTTGCCTCAACATTCACTGTGTTTTAAGACATTTTGCCAGAAACTGAATGGGTTTTACAAATTATAGCTAGCAACAGATAAAAGTGTCCAGCTGGGTAAGATTGAAAGATTTAGTTAGCAAGAACTGTTTGATTGAGTGTTGAATGAAAACATTTTAAAAAATGGGGACTGGATTTGGTTGGTTGCTACTTGCTCAGTTTGAGTAGCAAATGATTCGAACAAGCAGCTTCAGACATCATCGTCCTCAGTCCACAAAGTTTGACGTCAACATTCAAGCAAACAGTCTTGTGAATTATTCAGACGTATTCAAGTTATAAACATGGAGTGAAATTTGACTTTTCGGGCTCTTCTCGACCGGTTTTATTTTATACGTTAACTAATTTTTAATGCACGGTGTCAATGTGACTGTTCAGTGTTTCTTTTAGACAAACTGTGTATTCTTTGACAGATTGAGAGAAGATCATTAAAACATAATAAACATAAAAATGTTAATTTGTTATTCATCTGTCAGTTTATAAAAAACTTTATGTATGGAAGATATGTGAATTTTCTAGCCTGTGGGTACAGAATGGATCTAATAAAACTGTGATAAAACAATGTCACACACCTTACAATGAGCCAAAACCACCATCAGAGTCTTCACATATTAATTTATTTGAAATGAGTTGCAATGCAATGTGGGCACAAAACACTTGTACCATTACAGTCAATAATATGGTTACAAAACGAACATTTACATAATAAATTAATATACTGCAGTACCACGTGAGACAGTACACATAAAACCCCAAAAAGGGGAATTATATTGCATTAAAAACAAAAAAGGAGTTGGTTTAATGTACAAAAGATTTTCAGGCATTTACAAAGGCAGCCTCTTTTACTTGTTTTGTTTTACATATATAAATATAAATCTCTAAATTGTGCTGATATGTCTGCTAACAAGAGACCAGATGAGGGGCTCCGGCCTGAGACGAGATCCTCCAGTAACTTCCATCTGCCGAATGACTGACTGCCATTTGATTATAAAACAAAACATTTACACAGTCGGTGTCATTTTGTAAGATCATGATCTATTGAGGGATGTTTTCATCTCATGTTTCACTTTTTGAGAACATTTCAAATGATTTGCTTTGAGTTTTTCTGCATCTCGCTGCGACATGCACGTGTCCCTTTAGTGTGATATTAATATGTTCGTAAACAAGACAAACGAATCATTAGAAATGTATCTGCAGCAGTAAAGTGCACGTAGCACATGCTAGGTTGTGAATGTTTTCTAAAGCTCATACAGTCACATTTACAAAAGAATAAATGGACCCCTCGAATTTAAGCAACGCTTTGTGCAATCTTCCCCAACGTCCATGAACTTTATCACACCCCTTTTCATCTTCCTATTCTGTTTTCTTCTGGCTACATGCATGAGAGACACGCTTAAAAATGTAACCATTAAAAGTTCATTCTTTATTTAAGAGAGTCTCACTTTCTCATATTAACCATTTTATTTCTAACTAATCAAAATTGCTGCTCGATGTTAAAACTGTATCTACACTATCGTCACTAGACCGCTACGCCAAGCTACTGCAGCCTGTGCCATTTAACTGCTGGCTACACCTACTACTGTTACAAGTAAGCAGCGTCTAGGACATGAAGCATTAAACTGTGTTCAAACAAATCATGACATAATCAATCATCTGTAATGCTAACCTGATTTAGTCGGGAGGCTCCCGTGATTACCTCCACCTCCTCGTCCAGGTATTTAGAGAAATTTGTAAAGAGCTAAAAGTGCAGCAAAGACTCAGGAATGTCAGTACCTTTCAGAACAAGATT
Source organism: Larimichthys crocea (assembly GCF_000972845.2). NCBI lineage: Eukaryota > Metazoa > Chordata > Actinopteri > Sciaenidae > Larimichthys > Larimichthys crocea. The sequence goes on from NC_040021.1 coordinate 12,874,342, forward strand.
TTAAAACTACTAACACTGATAATCGTACCTGAGAGCTAGACTAGACCTGATCTGACAGTGTGTGGCGCACCTGTAGTAGCTGGTGATCTGAATGTTCGTGTACCGACATGCATCGCTAGATCGGTGGTACACATTTTTTTTTAAAGAGGTGCCCCAGAGTGTCGCACTACGATAAAGTTGGGAGACTTGCAAGTTAAAAAAAGAACGGTCAAAATCGACGGGGCACAGGCTGAGAACTTTAGTCCAAAAAACACATGATCCTACAATTCCCATGATGCAACTTGACCCTAAACCCTGCCTGGTAAACACCCACATCTTTCAAACTTCTTTAAAAGTACCTTGAGTTTGTAACAACCCTAGATTTGTAGTCTCAAGTCCGAGCCAAGATGACACTAATATGACATCACCATGACATCATCGGGGTTAATGGACTGTGGAGTGCCCCTTTAAGGTTGTTTTTCATTACGACCAATAAGGTGAATCGATGGAACAGGATGCATGACAACGATTCGTTGTGTTGATGTGCTTTTGGCACCGCTAGCTTAAGCTCCTAAGCTTCATCTAATGCTACTCTAGTGAGACGTACTCGAGTATCTCCACTACGACATGAGCAGATCACTGACAGACTAAACTGCTACCACAAAATGTACACAACATATTAAAGGGTTAACAGAGAGAGAAAACCCACAACGTGTAACGGAATCTTAACTACACATTTATCAAACCTAAGATAATTTTAACTACGCTATTTATCTAATGACGGTTCAGTCATGTTCTACTAATGCAAAACTGTAATAAGAGGTATTTGCAGACTCAAGTAATGACGACTCCTGGGGAAGTGATAAAGTTGTTGGGGATGGCGGTCACTACTCGAGGGCTCAGAGGTCAATGGACAGCATTTACAAAATGATGTTGGCTACTGAAGTCCCTAATCTCACTAAAAACAAATCCCATCTTTAAAAATATGCTTTATATGTTTTGTTCATTCAGCTGTTAATCTATCAAGACTTTTTATTCCCTTTTTCAAAAAGTAAAAAGTTCCCAAAAACTGTGCAACTTCTCCTAAATCGTATACAAAATATTTCATTTTCACATTCAGCTAGGAGCTAATATAGAGCGAAAACCCCAAATCAACATGCAAAGACAAGTGGACCTACGATTTGTGGTTTTAAAATTAAAGGGTTTGCTCTTTGATCATTAGCAAGAGAGGAGTTTTCAACCCCAAGACATTATAATGCAACCAAACAACAATTTATGCCATTATGGCAAAGGAAAAAAACAGGATTTATGTTTGATATCACAACCAGCTGGGCACTTTAAGTCTCTGCCAGAATGTGTATTCACCCCCCTGTCAGGCATGAATGACACGGATGCAAATGCATTCATTTACAAAGCAGGCAGACTGGACTGCTTCTCCCTCACACCAGCCTGATGATGAAACCCATGGACTTAAAAACACACCCGACCCATTTTCTCCTACCAAAGAGCCGCTGGCTAATCAGGGAGTGAGGTGTCCAGACTAATACTGATTTACTGGCATCCATAGACAAGTCATCATGCAGTCAGAATATACAGGGCTGTTGCTCTCAGGCTTAAAAAAAGTTAAAACATAGAAATGAACTATACAGACTGAAGAGTTAAATCTAGGTTAAAATCTTCGGAGTTAAAAAAAAGAAAAAAAGGAAAGAGAGTCTATGTTTTGAAGAAAAAAAAAGAAAAAAAGGAAAGAGAGTCTATGTTTTGAAGAAAAGAAAAATAAAAGTAGGAAAGATTTGGATTTTTAATCCAGTATCTGGATTCTTCCGGATAACCTGAACCGTCTTCTGATGGTCCAATGGGTTCTGGAAACGTGAGGCTTGCCTTTGGCTTTTACGTGGGACAAAGAACTGTGGAGACAAGAGCAGATCGGCTGATGATCAGCGCTGTTTTCATACCCACTGTGGCAGATGAAGGAGAGCTGTAAATTATGGAAGAGCAACTACCACAGGGGAAAAAAATGTGGGGTGAGAAACAAGAATAATAATAAAACAATAAAAACAGGTGAGAAGCAGACACGTGAACAGCTGCTGCTACAAGCTCGCCGTAAAGAGGGAATCATGTGCATGGGTGTGTTTGCGTGTTACAGAGTAGGTAGTGTGGTGCGGCCACAAGCGGCGCACGGCACGATGGGAACTACAGCGAAGAGCGAGCGAGGGGGGAGGCTGCTGCTTTTTTTGAGGGAGGAAGATACAGTGATACTATTGAGAGAGAGAAAGAGGTGTTTGACAGGGCTCAGAAGAGAAGGCTGAAGGTGAAGAAGGATCTGTGTTAATGTGTCAGTGCCTCACAAACCTCAGTTTCCTCTTGCTCTCATACCAGAGCTACCCAAAGGACAATGCAGCACAGACGAAAGACAAGGAAGGTACAGGTCAACAGTCAAGCATTAATTCATGTTTGTGTTGAGTGTTACTGTTTACTTTCCTACCGTCAGCTTCTCTGAAAAAGAAGACACGAACTTTGCACTTCCTCTTTCAAGTAACGGGGAGCGGGTGGGGGCCGGAGCTCTGAGTGTCAGGTGGAACTGACACGAACAAAAGTCACCTGGCTGTGACGCACACCTCTAAATATAGATCGCTTTTGGGACGCTTTGAGGTTTTTCTTTCAACATTACTGCATAAAACCTGATGTGACTAAAGCGGCTCAGCTTTTCATCCTCCTCACTGACATATGAACATGTTTGATGGCTGTGTGTGTGTTTACCTTTGAGAATGTAGTCTGTTAGCAGGGCCGGGACCTTCTCGCTGTCATCCCTCATGGCGTGGAGGACTAGCGGGAAGAGAGAAGCATGTTACATTTTGAAAAAAAAAAAACAGAACAAGTACTGAAAAACACGAAAAACAAACAAGCGTGCGGCGACACACTCACTCTTTGTGAGGATCTGGAGGTCTTCAACTGACGGGGAGCTGGCTTTCTTCTCATAAGGGATTACTGTGGTCAGGTACTGAAAGAGAGACGATCATGTAAGAAACAATGAAAGAAGAGTGTTACAGACTTTAATCTTAAAACAAAAAATGCTTCAGCGTTGTAAAAGGATGATAAAATATGATGGTATGAACATGTGGTAAGCAAGAGCAGGTTCATATGTAACTGGTAGTTGGTTTCAACCTTTCAGAGACTTTAATGCAAGCTAAAGAAAGCCATGATTATCTCTTCTTGTTTATTATAAAGGAATAATAAGATGACAATGATGTAAAGGCTGTGATAACATAAAATAAATAAAAAGACAAGTGAAGAACAGAAATCGGGTTATTAAAAAAATAAGTAAAAGCACAAATCAAAGAGAACAGATGAAATAAATGAACAAAATTTTAGTTTTACAGCAAACGCCAGCGCTCGCTGTTGAGAAAGAAACAAACAAGGCCGGTGATAAAAAGGAAAAAAATAAAAGAGGACAGATACAAATCTGTAAAGAAAAGCTGAAAGTGAGTTGAAAGAAAGAGCGGGGGCACCTGTTTGTCCCCTCCTGTGTTGCCAAAAGTTTGACGAAGGCCATTTTGAATGACATTGGAGAGTCCCTCCAGAGTGAGGAGCTACAAGGAGTGAGAGGAAAGGAGGAAAGAAAAGAGAGCAAAGAGAGATGAGGAAGCTTCTATGTTAAGAGAAAAGAGGGGGAAAAAAAGGTTTGGCACAATCCCTCGGTGCTGGTATAAAGGCTGCTCGTCCATGCAAACTATCTGTCAGGTCATGCATTTCTGCTAATACTTTGAACAAGTGTGTGTGTGTGTGTATAGGTGTGTCTATTCCACTGATCGTCATTGTAATCATGCACACAGAGCAAATGTGTTTGTCTTTGTTTATGCCTCTCACACCGTGTCAGCACATGACTCACCGTGCCCGGTATGTGCGTGCTGGCTGTTCTCTGGCCGTTGGGCCCGGTTGTCGTCGTGCTTCTGATTTTCTTCTTCTTCCGCAGCAGCTCGCGGTGCTCCTTCTGTCTGTTCTGCACGTCGATCAGCAGCGAGATGAAGCTGTTCTTCACCTGGTTTTGCAAATGGAAAACTCCTTGATGTGTATTGTTTTTTTACGATCAAACTGCACTTATTATTACTACTTTTAATTATACGTATAATTACAGAAATCCATTCTTATCTGCTGAGTCATGCCATTGAAGCAAATCACATTACATTGCAGTAAAGCTGCGAGTGATTCACTGATCCTGATCCTGTGTCCAGAATCCTGAACTCTGTGGTCTGTTCTCACTACACAGCAGATGTTCAAAAAGCTGTCTTCGAATCAAGTTTATAATATTTAAACACTTATTTACATCCAAGCGTCACTGTGTGTCTGACTTTAAAATCATCTCATCGCTGTAGCACACACACGAGTGCAGTTTATGATGTCGCCTTGTTGCCGCAAAGCTAAATCAAAGTACCTCCTTTTCGTAGTCCAGTTCGTCTCGCAGGGCCAGAGCCTGGATCAACTCTTCGCTATAACGCCGAATGGCCGTCTCTACTTCCTCCAGAGTCTCGGTGAGCTCAGACACAGACAGCTGACGCAGCCCTGATGGTGAAGATGGTGTGCATGTATATTAGGAAGAAGTCAGGTGATATAGGTCGTATATTTATGCATGTTGTGTATGAAAACAGGGTAGATTCGATGAGTATCTTACATGACAGGATGGTGGTTTGACTCTGGGAGCCAAATTACTCCTGAATTGAACACGCAACATTATAATAATGAATATTCATGCTCACTCTTAGATAGAAACACTTAAAATACATTTGAAGATTATCCATTCACAGCTAAATGTCAGCGCTCCTTCAAACCTTTCAATGTTCATAAATCTGTAAAGCACATTTAAAATGCAAGGTACATAAGATTAAAGTGGTGAAGGCTTTACAGTGAAGTGTATCCTAAGGTCTATCCTGAGGTCGTAAAGGCAAAGATCCAAGGTAGAAGTGTTGTAAATACTGAGACTCATTACATGCTGTCAAATATGTAAAACACGTGACATAATGTAGTTAATATATCCAGATATCTGAAACTAAATCTATAGCCTGGAGGCAAACTGGGTGCAAATGCTCTGTCTTCTGGCATTCGAAACTGTGTGTTCAAGCCAAAAATATACTGTTGATTATATAACGACGTAACTGCTGCCTGTTTGCATTTGTCACGCGTTACGTAAGAAAGTTTCTCCACGCGTGTAGCAGTTTCTTCATGTGTCACAGTGAGCGACCTATTACACTTCACTAAGTCGTTTAGATAACTGTCAAGGCAGAGTGTGAAAAGACACTGCTGTCTTACAACAGCGGTGAGCACAGTAACGTTAAAAGCGCAGCGTGGTGTACTCACGGTCCTCGTAGCTGGTGTTGGAGCCAGAGCGTTTTAGTGCGTGGAGGTCCTGAGAGAGCATGGACAGGTCGGACTGCGAGGGACTCTCATCGTCCTCTGGGTCCGGAGACTCCTGCATCATTTCCTCTATCTCCTCTATCACCTAAACAACAACAGACACAAACATGATCACACTTAAATGGTACTTCATTTTTGGCACTGTGTTTTCTGTATTAGTTTTGTGGATACAGAGGAGTGGGAGGGTTGTCATCCAGCAGCTTGAAACAATGTTTTACTGTAAAATGTTATTTGGCGGCTGCTAAGGTACTGAATCTCCTCGTTGTCTTATCTGACAGTAAATTCATTCTTCCTCGTTGCTATTTTTGTTTTTAGTTCAGTCTGTTTGTAGCTCACCCCTCTGAAAACTATTTTAAATCATCACGAGATTCATGAAAGCTTCCCAGGATATGTGTACCATTTATGCATGAAGCCAAAAATACTGACCCTATCTTGCTCTCGACATTATGTTAAGATGCTAAATGCTAAACTGTGTTACATCCAGAAAACATTACTTGTCTTAGCGTAGGCGAGTAGAAAATATGGCATATGCAGCGCAGATATTTGATTTAGAACTTCCGCCCCTCCTAGCTGTCAAACATCCTCAAACTGTGAGAAATACTGATGTTGACAGAGCTGCATTAACATTATCACTGGGAGCGTGAAAAGCTACCTGTTCGGCCGTGAAGAGCGGCTCATCGTTGATGCAGGAGACGATAATCGAGTGCATATCCATCTGCTCCCTTAGCTCCTCGTCATCCGACAGATCCAGAGATTGGTTGTCTAACTTCTGTCCGTCGGGGAAGGAGGAGAGGGATTTGAGATGGAGAGAAAAAGAGAGAGAGAGAACTTGGATGAGACAACAAACAGGTGGTTAAGCAGATTGAGGACAGTGTTTGTTTGTTTACATTTGGCTCGTCTCCTGCAAGGCGACGTTTAAAAAAAAATAAACAGTGTAGAAATATGGAAATGTAGCCTTCAAATATGACATGAGACAAGTGTGTGTGTTACCTCGTGCTCAGTGAGGTTGAGGGTGGGCAGGTGTAGGGTGCGAGTGTGCGATGTCTTCCAGTCCACCGCCATCACGTTGCCATAATTATCTGTCAGAGCGTTCCAGACCCTGGGGGAAAGCAAGAGGCGTTCATGATTTAATTAGAATATTATAAGAACTAGAATAAAAGTTGTGTTTTCAGCTCGGAGGAGATAAGACAAACCCTGTTTCCTTCTCTTTATAATATGACACAGCATTACTTGGCGGTGTTACAGTATGTTCTGCTGACTGACCACCCCCTCACCACTTCACTGTGTTCCTGCTACTGCATCTCACAGCGGCCGCCTGAAGCCACTGACGAACGCAACAGCACACGTCATTCATCCAGCAAAACGTTCCAACAGAGTGGGAAACATTCAACCTTAGGGCACAGCTCTGACAACACTTCACATGAACTGAAAGACAGCGTCTTTAGATCGTTGGAGGCCCTTTTTTTTTTTTTAAGTTTGCTGATTTAGAAACAGTGTCATCATTATACCAACAGACTGTCGAGTGTTTACAATGCTCGGCAGCGAGCAAGCTGGCAGAGGACATATCAGAGCCGAACAGATGGTGGCACAGAGTCTGTTGGACAAACAAGTTTACAGTGAAATGAGTCGTCTCTTTTTAATAACTTCCAAATGACCAGATTTGAGGGATTGTTGCAAAATATGTGCAAGTGTGTATTCTTCTTTTGGTATCGACTCAGCAACATATGTAAAGCTCTCGTCACTCTTAGCCAAGATTTGCTGAAATCCAGCGCTGTAGTGAAAATGCAAGTTTTTTCCATTAATTTGAGTGGGGATACACTATTTTGGAGGGGTGTCTGCCAAAAAAATCCAGTGACCTGTGGCGGAGAAGTTGAGCTGGATCCGACTTTTGGAAAAACGGCAATCAGACGCTCCGGTCAAACCTCCACGAAAAGTCTCTGAGGCAGAGACTATCCAGGTGGATTCATGGACTAAACTCTATCTGTTGGGCTTTGTTTATTTCACTTACCAACTTCTAAATCTGTTTCTGGCTCATAATTTATGCTGCAAAATAAAGACACCAAGAAGTTAAATTTGATTTGCAACTGAGAGAAAGTGGTCGAGTGACACAGACAGTGAATGAGAGTGAGCGAGCGCCGGCCTTGATTAAGCCGGTTAATCACCGGTTAATTCCTGATTGTTCCACTCAGCACAAACAGACACACACCCAGCCTAACAAACACTGTGGCGATTCGCTGCGCCTGATCCTGTTTGTATGCACCTTAAGGCTGTTTTATAAATACTGAATAAACCTGCCTGTTTATGTGGCCCTCACTGGAAAAAAAAACAGCCCTAACATTTGGAAGCATTATGCATTTTTTCACTGTGACAGAAAATCAAGTCTGTGCCGAATATAAAATTCAAGTGCACGTGCGAAGTCACTGTGTGTTTTTTTTTATCCCTGGTCCCGACTGCTGCAAGCAGAGCGAGGGTGGATGCTGTGAACCCATGTGTCACAGAGACTCTGCATCGTCATACCCTTGCAGTCAAATGTTTATGTAACTTGCATGTTTCTCCCCGAAGTGCTCATGCACAGCTTGGAGGGCTGCTCTAAATAGGGCAAAGGCTGGCAGGAAAGATTTTTTGTGCCTCGAGCAAAGACACTGTCTCTCAGACACGTGAGTGTGTGCCAAAACACGCCATTGGCTTCACTTTCAAAGAGAGCATTTACATAAAAAAAAAACACAAGACTAGTCTAGATTTCAAGGGACAAGCCGTCTTGTTTCTACGCCACACTGTGCCAATTTGTCTGAATTACTTGCTTGAATATATTTATACACATATATAATCCAAAAGCCTGACTATAACACAACACACTTTTCTTTCTCTGTTCTCACTCTCACCAAAAACCTGCACTCATACACACATTTCATCTTTGTCATCCCCGTTGTTCGTCTCGGCCACGGTTTTGCTGGAGAACTTGTTAAGCGCCTGGTCACGTCCTGCAAAGTGCAGTCATCCAGAAAAGACTCTCACTGAGCCTTGGCGCTGCTCTTTGGGCTTCGGCAGGCTGCTGTCCAATTATTCTGTTCCCTCCTCGCTCTGTTTCTTCACTCACATCAAACATAGACGCTTCTCTTCCTGTCTGACCAGCTCTCCTACATTTCCTTTTACACTTTTAGGAGCACCATGAACAGCACGTATTGTTACATTGCTGTTATGTTATGATATACATATATACGTATATATGGTTCACACCATCGCACAGCTGAAACAATCTGTCAATTGATAGAAAATTAAACAATCAGTTGCTAAAAAGCAGAATTACAGATTCACGCACTACTTCCAGATGTGAACATCTGCTGCTTTATTTATCAAACGTCCTAATAAATTAAATATCTTTAGGTTCTGGGGTGGTGGTTGATTAAATTTAAAGAGGTCACCTTGGACATGAAGAACTTTTTTAATTGTCTCAAATCTTGTTTAATCGATTGATCTCGATGACTTCAAGTGTCAAGTTCTGCCCAACAAATCAACCAAAAGCGCCAAATGATTAAATCATATTGATATAAAGCAAGAAAGGGCTATATAAACTGAGAAATCACAGACACGGAGACATCAGAAAATATTTGGCTTTGTGGCTCGATATCTGACATTTTCACCGTCTAGATCCACATACAGTATAGGTCTATGTGGTGATTTAGGGTATGGCTGTCTAAAGTGATCAAGTCCTAAACCCAATGATCAAGTCCTGGTTCAGTCATCGCGTCCAAGATTCAAGTGAAGCAACACTTCTGTGTGGACATGTGCATGACTAATATCCCTTTGGGCAACATTTAATGATCAGATCTAACAATGTCAGTCACTGTGTCGCAATGCTTTATACAGAAGTAGAAGATAGGAAGCAAGCGGAGGGTGATTTATGCGGCTCACACGGCTCTGTAGTCCACGCTCAGTGTGTGGGGATTGCTGTGACTGGCTGCTGGGAAGTAAATAGCATGTTGTCATGTCAGTGTGCAGTTGTGACATTTGAGCGTCCATGAGACACAACAACTGCTGAGGACCTCCGACTGCGATAACAAGGGCTGATGAGGTGGTGGGAACAGATGCTGACAGTGTAACCTTTGAGAAAGTAAGGAGTGCATGTGTGTGAGGTGACATTTTGTGTCTGTTTGCACTAAGAGGAAACAGCAGCAAGTCAAAAATGCTCCCATGTGATCATGTGAGCTTAAATTCAGGATACTACTACAGTTTATAAACCAGCAATAGATTCATCATGAAATAAAGTATTGGTAACGTGGCATGACCCCTCCCCTCACACACAACACAAGCAACTTCACTGATTCATCTCTTCAAGGACCAAACACTCAAAACACATTAACATATCATGAGTAACACTGCGATGCATAGATGCCAACTTAAACTCAAGAGTCTTATTTAGCCAAATGATGACACAGGTGTGACATATGTCGTTATAACACGACACAAAGTGTGCTCTAGTTTCGCTAAACTTTGGACGACACTGATTGCTGCTAAGCTACATCAACGTTAGATTAGCCCGGCGAGGCTAACGTGGCTAGCCGGGCTAGCCACCGAGCTAAAGAGATTAAAAAGTTAATAAAAACGGATAAAATCCACACTCACTCGTCGTCTTTCAAGTAGTTCTCCTCCGTGATGGGTTTGACGGGGGCTATGTTTTCCGTCGTCGTGTTGTAGTTTCGGAAACACACTGTCAGCTTCTCGTCGAAGTCGTGGACGAGGTCCTCCATCGATTTGAAGCTGCAGATCTCGCCGGAGAAACTGTTGTCCAGGTCTGAGAAATCGTCTAGGCCCGACGATGAATCGCCCACATTTGAGTTCAGCTGGTCCAGCTGGTCGGCCGACGCCGAGGAGGACGGCTTGAACTCGTTAAAATCCTGCCAGTCCTCATCGAAGTGGGCTAACGGCGCCGCCATGACTGCCGTGGGAGCTCTGTTGACAGCCACTTAAAGCCCGCAGTGGTGCTCTGTTTTCGGCTTCTGGACACTGGACTAGACGGCGAGACGGAGAGAGAGAGAGTGTGGGAGAGAGGGAGGACGGGGGTGGTACAGTGTGACGTAGATGTGTACGCCCCTCCCCTTTCAGTGGGAGCAAAACAAACCCCTGTCAGCTGAGTTTTACAGCAGATAGGACTGTTGTGTTGCTCATGTTAGTGTTATCACTGTCAGCCAGAAGAAACCGCCACTCTGACTCTATCTTTACAGTCATTTTACAGAGGGGAACAGCTCATATGTCTCTGCAGTAAAGGCAAACCCACTGCCTCCCTTGCACAAGAGTCCATATGTATATTTTTCTTATGTATATTTTTAGAGGTAGAACCATATGTTCTTCCTCCTTAGAGTTTATTCTATTTATACCACATTTTAACCTCATGCCTGTATACAGTGTGTGCCTGTCCTTTGTTGTTTCTTGTAATGCTGCTGCAACAAAAGAATTTCCCATCAGGTATCAGTAAAGTATTTTATCTACCTATCTATCTATGTTTCTATGTATATATGACATATATCACTGAATTTAAATTAAACCTGTGCAAGAATTAAACATGAAAAGAAATTAAACCTGTGCTATTTTTATATATTTTATCTATCTATCTATCTATCTATCTATCTATCTATCTATCTATCTATCTATCTATCTATCTATCTATCTAGACATACATACATACAACATACATAACATACATACACCACACCACAACACACACACACCACACATATATATATATATATATATATTATTATATATATATATATATATATATATAGTATATATATATTATAAACAAACATTGTATAGAAATAAGAAACAGAACTACAAATAGAGATAAAAAGAAAATAAAACTCTACAATTATATAAAAAAACTACAATTAAATTAGAAAATGTATGAAAGTCACAGCATTGAGCAGAGGAAAGCACAGGAGAGTGTCATTGTGGGGGGTTTCCTAAATTCAAAACCGCCTACAGCTCTTAAAATACATTTTAATGTCTTTTTGCTCCACTCAGACGAAATAAACTGCAGAAGGATGTGAAGTTGGATCGCCTGATTATTGTGGCTGATTATATAGTTTTTTAAGTTGATCTCTAAGGTTAGGTCTCATATTGTTGTGATCAAATTGTATTTACTGAATCTTTTCCCTGTTCTCCTCTCTTATTTTTATTTGCACAAGTTTAATATTTGTCCAAATATTTTGTTTTTGTTTTTACTTAGATTTACACATACTGTATAGGCTACCACCAGGTGGTGCAATGAGCTTGATGTTGGAGACTAATGGAGACCCACAGTGGTCTATAAACCATTATTAAATAAAACATATGAAGTAATGTATATAAAATGTTTATTGTAACCATAAAATAGTCAATTAATGAATTTAATTATCTCATTGTTATGAAATATTATTTTGTGTTTCATGAGTTTATTGCAGCTAATTATTATTTCAGTCCAGCAGTTTATAATTCAAAAATGCCAATTTTATAGCATTTTCCCCAATAGCCCTTTTATTTTATTTCATAATACCACTTTTCTTTTTATTTTAGTACAAATCCATTACCTGTTAGTCAAGCCAACCAGGCCAGAGCCAAGTTGAATGTAATAGATTATTTCACAGTTTCATGATTTTATTATGTATCAGTTCATATACCTCACAATCTGTGATTTACATTTTCAAGTATTGTATAGAAATGTATGGCCAACAACAAGACTTACTCAAAATAACATCACTTTATTGGCAATTGTTCTTATTATTCCTAATGGCATTGAAGAGTCTCTTACCAGATGGCCTGGCTCCAGACATTGCTTTCAAGAATGAATACAAAGTAGAATTTTGACACAAGTTCAACCCCGTGTTGTCCACTACAGACCCCTTGACACGTGCTTTGCCAAAAGCAGTGATTCGGGGCCAACCTGGATCCCCTTTCTCTGTTTAAAACGTGACTTTTCTGGGTATCTGAAACTTTGTTCTTGGGGCCTTCACAGTCTTTTGCCCCATCAAACTTCCATGGGCCTTTTTTTTTTTTTTTCAAAACCCTGAATGCTTTATTGAAAATATGCATACATAACACTTTTCCTACACAACAATACAAAACAGTACAATCACTTTTGTAAATAACACATTGAACGCAAAGCCACACATCACCCCTTCCCGCCCTAGCCCAAGGAACTTAGAGATGCTACAGTAAGCCCTTAGTATTCCCCACCCAACCCCTACCCACCACCACCACCACCACAATCATCTCTGAGAGAGAAATAAGACATAGTTAAATCAGAAACAACTCCCTTGGTAAACTCAAGACAAAAGAAGAGTAGACACCAGGATGCATACACACATAGCATTTGCCACCAGCAGGTAAATGATGGGCTTTACTAAAAACTCTTTTTTGGGTTCTTAGTGTGTACGATTTGCCTCAAGTCTTCTGAAATAATGTCGGCTGTGGGAGAGAAGTCCATTCTGCAGTCCGGGAGTTGTGATTTCCAGAGTGTTCATATCAGACCGTGACACACGTAACCTACGCCAGCGTGCCTCAAGCGATTTGGCTTTGATAAGGGTCAGATCAATCAACAATGGCACACCAAGAGAGATTTCGGTCAATTATACAGACATGCGATAAAGAAGGAAACTCTTTAAAGGCGAGGGGTGGATAGTTCAGAACCTGATTTGATTGTAGGTAACACACTTCCTAAAAACTCTTCCCACTCCAATTGGCATGGGTGTTACTGTGCATATTCATTTGTAATAGTAAGTGGTAGATAAAATGCAACTGAAAACAAAGAAAACCAAAAAATATATATATATATAAAAGAAAGATAACAGGGGTTATTAAAGATTTAAAAAAAAAAAAAGAGGACTCCAAATGTCTGGTTATATTTTAATATGATCATACAGGGATAGAGGTCAACCAAAAATGATATAATGTGAACAAAAAATTTAAGTAACAAAAAAGTTCAATAAAAACAGACAGAAAAGCACTGATTTTAAACATGTTTTACTGTATATCAGTCTGTAGCAAATAGTCATTACATACCCTGAAAAAGGGAGGAAGAAAGCTTTGAATGGTGCACTGACCACTGAATAACTTGGCTGGAGAGCAAAGGGGGGGGTTGTTTAATGCTGAACTCTCTCTAAGCTCCAAGAGTGGTACCCTCGAAGTGAGGCTGCTGTGCCTCATATGCGCAAGGTTCAGTTTTTAATAACGTCTACAAGATAATCAGTCACTGCTTTTGGGTGCATAGAGGCATAGTGAGGGAGAATCAATTCCTTTAGCAATCGTCCGGTTCGGGTTTCGAGTCTTTGCCAATGCAAACTTTTTGAGCCATCGGGGCGGCGAGTGTGGTGACCGTAAGCCTGTGAGATCCTTGTGGATTTTATTACAGTAAAGACCACTCAAAGTGCAGTGAGGAGGGAGGGGTGTGTGTGCGTGTGTGTCATACATACTGAAGGAGTTGTGTGCAACTGTATGAACAGGAAGGCAGTTTGTGTGCGCGTGTTTTTAGGACTGCAACAACACTCCCCAACACTGTGGGCTCAGAGGGTGGTTCTGGTTATTGGTGCCTCTTCTCTCTAACTACTCGTCCAATAATTACAATTATTAACCTCTCATATGAAATGACCCTTTGCTAATAACACAACACTTTTACAGCTTTTTGAAACATGCCTCTTAACTTTTCTTTTCCCCGCAAAGATGATACGTTGCCAATAACTCAGTGCCGTTTGAATGCCACGTGGTAAGGAGAAACAAATTCAAATGTAAAAATTAAAGCCCCAGATTAAAGAAAAGTTTTTCTTTTACAAAATGGCTCTCAAGTATTCTTTGTTCCACAGATAGAGGTCCCTATGGGGCTTTGTATAACTTAGAATTGGTTTAAAATCTTTTTTACAATTTTACTAGGAGCATAAAGGAGGGAGGGAGGGTGAATCTTCTGCTGGTGTGAATTGAGCACACATACAAACAAAACAAAAACAACAACACGCCAATTAAACCTGCACCCACAAATGTCAACTCTCACTAATGCGTGCATGCATAATCGCTCTCACTCACACACACTCACACACACTCACACACTCTCTCTCTCACTCTCACTCACACTCTCACACACACAGAGGAGGGGACAGCAGTCACCGGTGTGCAATTCCAAGTTGCACTTGAACTCTTTCCCGTCATCTTTTTGAGAAACGTCCCGACAGAGGGGAAACCCCGCCTCACCGACAACGTCTGATCCCCCCCTCCCCCCACCGCTGACATGTGACCTGCGAATCCCTACTCCTCTTTAGGCAGATGTAACGGAGTTGTGCGGTAGCTAGCTCGACAGAGGGGGGGTTTGGGGGCTGTCAGTTGGAAATTACAGCGACTGTCCTTGTTAGAAGTTAAATTAAGGAATAAAAAGTTTGTTTTCCTAATGTTGAGAAACAGAAAGTGGAATCTTCACGCTAAAGCTTTCCACGGGCACTACTTGAGCTAAGATTCACCTCTTAAATGAGAATTACGCTATGACTATCATAAAAAAATTCCAACATTTAGCATAGCCTTTTTTGAGTTCTTTGTCAGCTGGTCGGTCAGTGTTTTTCGTGATGGATTTTTCAGCCTTTGTCCAACAGATCGAATGCGAAGAATATAGCAAGAGAGTGGGGAAGAGGAAAACATACATACAGAAGAGTTGCTATATCCCTCTATGCACCATCCTCCCCAACAACACCCCACCCATGTCCATGGAGACATTATACAGGTAATGTGAGAGACAAACAGGCAGACAGATGTAGTCCAATGAGTAGGTGGCTGGTCTGCACGGTGTCTGTCCCGAGGCATCACTGGGATGCTCCGAGCTCAAAGGTGGAGGTGGGTTTCCTGGGAAACTCTGGGAGGACCTGGCATGGCTGGTGACCATGTAGCAAGATTGGGGGAAGAAGGGTCAGTTGGAGGAGGAGAACAGCTGTTACAGCTCACCAGTGGATGGCCGTCGTATCCCGCTGGGCATTGACTGGTTTTCCTCTGGGTCAGGATCAGGATTTGGATGAGGGCCTGAATTTTCAGTGTCCGTCATCAACTCCACCAATTTGTCTAGGCCAGCCAGGAGACAAATTATTTCTCACTTTTGTTTTCTCTTTTGTCTTGGTGGTTGTCTTGTGTTTTATTCTTGACTTGTTTTAGGTCGGTGTTAAGATTTTATTCGCCTGTTTGGATTTTGTTTTACTGTAAGATTCTTGGATTGTTGTTAAAGAGAGATGTCATCCGGTCCATGAGTGACCATCAACTGTCCATGTTACTGCAATTCTCTGAAGAGAGAGAAAGAGGGAGAACCTTGTAACACCTTGTAATTCAAGAACATTCAACAGATAGTAAAGTTTCACTATAAAGCTCGCAAGTATATACAATCCATGACCACTTCTGAGCTAACTATGCTTACTTGTACTATGATTAAAACAGATCTGGCTATTACCGTTGAGTCCGTCTGCCTCTTGCGAGTCAAGAAAGGGTGCAGGACCCCAGACACGCACTGTGCCATCATCTGAGGCGGAAGCCATGAGTCCTGGGATGGCCGGGTTCCAGCTCACACAGTTAACGGTGCGTGTGTGGCCTGTTAGCTCAGCAATGGGAAGTTCACCACGGCGGTGCCAGATGTACACTTTGTGGTCTGTGTAGAAGGGACGATGAAGACAACAAAACAGGGGGAAAGATAAAGATATTCAGTACACAGTAGGAAGTACAATGGCGTTATTCCTGTTCATATTTGGCTCTCTGAATGTACCTTCACTGCCACTAGCAATAAAGTCTTCGTTGTGTCCTCCAAAGCAGGAGTGGATGGTGTAGAAGCCTTGGGTCACACCTTGGTACTTCCTCACCAGCACCCGGTCTTGAAGGTCCCACAGGTGCACTCCCTAGAGAAGGTGGTAAAGGAGCAGCCTGTAACTACTGAAATGTACTGCACAGAGTTTCTCGAAACAGACCTTGTTAATGCTGGAGTTTGTCAAAAAGCTTACCTGAGTTGCTACATTTAACAAAGCTAATCTTCCGTTCTTTGAAACAGTAAAAGACATGATAGGGTGGTCCTCCTGTACTCTGTAAAGGACATGTAAACAAAGCACCGGCAGTCAGGTAGAATCATGATAATCATATTTACAATTCAACAGTATGCAAATGTTTGGACAGACCTTGGCTTGCTGGACATTTTTTTGTTGCTGCAGTATCTATTTAAGTATCTAGGAAATTGTAGTTTCCTGGAACTTATTAGTAAACATGACTGAAGTCTGCCTTGTTTTTAGCAGAGAATATGATCAAATTTAAGACGAGAGTGTCCCCAAATCTGTGTAGCACTGTATGTTTTGAAGGCCATGTCAGGTGTCACCTGAGTAGGCATCTGTTTAGGTTGATGTTGGGCAGAGTTATGAGGAAATTACATAAAGTCAACTCTAATTATTAAGCTACAAGTTGTTTCATGTGAACAGATGCAACAACACTATGAGAAGAGTCGGGGAGGTGTCAATCAAGCAGTCTATTCATGTCCTCATCCAAAAAAAATTAATATTTTTCATCTCACCAACTTTTCCACCTCAGCCAATCATAACTTTATGGAGATATTTTGGGTTTCTTTATGTGCATAAAACAGGTGGCATTCATAAGCAAAATGTGCTGTAATTACATACATGTTTCTGTCCGTAAGGTCCTCGAAGTTGTACCCCCGGATACGTTGGTGGGTGTCCGAGGCCAGTACTGCTCTGCCATCACTCAGGCACCACAGGCACTGCACTCTTACGCCCTCCCAGGAGTCCAACAAGTTGCCATCCAGGTCCTGACAACACAGACAGAGCCCTCATCTCTCATTCTTGACAGGCAACATCTTTTTTTAGGAGGATTTATTAGACGCTCTCTCTTTTTTCCTGCTGGGACACTATCACAGTTGCAACAATAAGACAAATAAAAGATAGTAAGGTCAAACTGCACACACTTTATCAAATAAAATAATGAAATAAATAATGACATTTGAAATTAAAATGTTCCTTTCCAGAACATCAACTTTTCCAACAAAATGTGATTATAAAAACACATCCTCACGGGTTTATCGGGTTCATAGCTAGAAAAATCAATATGGGCAAAGTTCCAATTATCTTGAAGCTGCCAGTTTAAGGTCAGCACAACAAATAACAGCTGCTATATATAATATCTATATTATATATATATATATTATATATATATATATATATACACACTGTATATATACTACTCATATAACGGTCTTTCCTTTATTTTAAACCACCTCCGCTGCAAGCACCTCGCTTCACAACAAACCAGGCATTTAGCATGGGTTGACTTTGGATACAGAGCTGATAACAATAGTATAATAATAATAATAATAATAATAATAAGAATAATAATAATAATAATTTCTGAAGATTCTAAAGATGGACATTAAATATTTGAGGAATTTAGTGATACCTGAAAACAATTGAAAATAAAAGAAATAATCTGTCCACTTACACATTGATAAAACTGTCCCCTCTGTCCTCCAGTGACAAAGCGTTTGCCATCGGGATTCCAGGCCACACTGGTCAGACTGTCTTCATGGGACTGCGACATTTTGGTCCGCAGCTCCCCCGTCTGGTCATAAAGCGGATTGGCAGAGAGTGGAAAAAACAGAGGAGGAGAGAAAAATAAGGGGGAAGGGAGACAGCAAGAAGAAACATTAAGTAAGAGAGGGGGAGGGGAGCAAATAAAAAGGCAAAGAAAGAAGAGGGGGAGGGATGGGAGAAGAGGAGGTCATTGAGTACACTCAGCCTACACGGTATCTATGGGAGGCTTAAAGCATGTTTGCCTTTTCCACACGTTCCACTCGTCATCTTAAAGCTTTGATATCACGGATCTATGCTCTCATACACATTTTTTCCCTATCATGCTCACATGGCAAACAGGGCTGGCAGGTGGTTAAGAGGTATCACAAGTATGGGATTATAATTTAAATGTTACCTGAACATTCCAGAGCCACAGCTCAGAGCAGTCGTCAGGTCCACAGGCGATCAGGTAGGTGTCATCGGGACTCCAGGCTAAGTAGGAGACACCGTATGCATGACCCTCCAGGGTTCGCAGCAGCTTTAACTGGTGGCTCTCCTACAAAGAAGATGAAGATGTTTGTGATAAAATAAATTCAGACATATAAAGTCTATGTTGGCAATGGTACTAGGATTACAAGTTTTCAAACTGAAGTCAAACAAAGTGGTTGGAAAAAAGTTCAATAACATTCAAGACAGTGCCACAGGTGTAAGTCCAGTCTGTGTGACATGTGATTTTTTTCCCTATTTCATGTCAACACTAAATCAAAACAACTCTTCATACAAATATTTTCACGAAAGACCCTCAAGGCCAAGCCATCTCTGTGAACAGATGCTATTTGTTCCAGGGTTGTTTTTCAATAGATGTGAGGTGAACGACCACTAGTGCTGATAATAAATCTGAGACATAATCTAAGGCAGACAATGAAAGTATTTCAAAGAGCAGCACATGCTTATATGCATAAAATATGCCCATAAGGGTTTAGAGCACGACCAATAAAAAATAAAAAAGCCAAAACAAATCTGCCTGTAAAAGCCTCGACCACTGCATTCCTGCCGGATAATTTTAGCTGTGGGCTAAAATCATAAAAAAAAAAGAAAGAAAAAAAAGAAAGAGGTAGCCTGGGTTTATTCAGGCATTTTTCACACTCACCGGGTCCACTTGCCAAATTATGACAGTAGTGTCTTTGGAGCCAGTGGCTAGTTTGGTGCCGTCATTTGAGAATTTGCAGAACCACACTTCGTTACAGTGCTCTGTTAGAATCTGTTGGGTGTAACAGGGGAACTGCTTCCTGTAACACGGAGAAAGACCAAAGGTTAAAATCTTCATTGTAACAGTCATCTCCTACTGTATATCATCTATGTCAACATGCAATCACAGTCAAATCAAAAAACAATATAGAAGGGAGGAAACTCGACATGAAACAGAGGGTAATGGGTTGAATTCTGAACATTTAGAAACACGAAGCAAGACTTTGACTCTGCATGTGCAGTCCTGATATTTTTACAGATGCTGCAGTATAATCTACCACAGAGGTCTTGTTGGGCCTGAGCAGCATGCTGGCTGTGCAGCACTAACCTGCTGCAGACATGATCGAGGAGAAGAGACACCGAGTCCAGGTTACTGTCCAGCTTGGTGTTGTGATAGAGGCAGCGGTCCCTCTGCAGCTCCACTGCTTGCCGCAGCAGGGTCTGCAGCCGTCGAGGGGGCAGCATCACAGAAGGGGGCAGATACGCTACAAGGACAGATAAAAGCAGACGAATTAAATTACACTATATGGGTTAATGCATGTTGTAGCGGTGTGGTCATGAAATATGTGTGGCCGTATGGACACGCCTGCTCACTCTGTAATTTGTCCAGCAGTCTGCAGCGTGAGGTGGTGCCCTTGCCCTCCCACTCTGCTTTTGCCCTCAGATCCTCAGCATGGCTACACATCAAGTACCTGCAGGAAGACACAAGCACACAGTTCAAGTAATACAACACACAGTAAATGATATCACAGGGTGAAATTATCACAATAAAAAAAAAAGAAGCAATAATCAACAACATCCGGAACAGATTTAATGTAAAAGAAAACAAACATTGAATAAAACTTGCAGGTATTGTTTCAGGAGTGAGCCAACAGAAACACAATGACAGAGCCAAGGATACATTTGGATACAACCAGCTGATTGACCCGAGACAAGCGGGCAGATCGATAAATGATTTTGTCAATTGAGTGACAGACTGTTAAGACAAACAGACTTGCAAGCAGTGCTGAGTGATCAATGCACACTAATTGATTAGATAATGGATCAGACGAACATGTTTGTTGAGAGCACGGGCACTGTGCATCGATCTGATCATGGATTAGATGATCCTACGGCTACTGATGCTCTCATACTGTGTCAGAAGGACACATATAGTGCAGTACAGTCTGTATATATCAGAAAACTGAATGATTGACAGACTAGAGATCACTGAGAAATAGTGATCCAAACCATTGATTTTTAACATGCTGTGAAAACAATATACACCAGCTCAGTTTAAGATTAAAAACAAACTCATCTTCCCTAAAGATAATGCGTCTCTACTACAAACAAGGAATCCTGTCTTACAATTTACTGTGAAACTTGATAAACAGTGGCTCTGAGACAACATTGAACAATAAAAATACTTGAATTATTTAGCATATTATTTTGGAGTTGACCTGACAGTTAAAAACTGTTCTGCTACTTGAGAGATATGGGCCGTTCCAAAGACTAATCAGCCTTCATTAACAAGTCTGTCTCTACTGTATATAGTTGGCTCACCACCAGCTGTGGTGGGAGCTGTATGATTAGTGATTACAGAGCTATCTAAGAGCTACATGGGTGAGTATCAGTTTGTTGGTGTGTATTTGTGTAGACAGGGTGACCCCGTCTGATGACTGCTGTGAGACAGATGAAATATTAAACTTGTAACAGTACCCGCTAAGTACGTGGATGCGATCTGTGTTGTACTTGAGTGGCGTCAGCTCGCCCCGGAGCACCTGCAGAGCCTCCAGGACTTTGCCGTCCTCCAGATACTCTAGGTACTTCTGCTGCAGTAGCAGGAACTTCATACGCTGCGAAGAAGAAGAAGAGACACACAGAGATGCCAAATAAGTTTAACCTAATACTTAAAAGCTTTTCTATTTCCAGGGGTCATGTCAAAAACTATATAAAAACGCTGTTATCTGCCATCAAAATTTGAAATGGTGTGAGCGTAGTTGTCATTAACATATTTATAGATGTGCCAAAGACATATGGTCGACATCAATAGCCTACCTCCTTTAAAACAGGAGACCACTGGCCAAGTGTTTTTTAGTCTCTGCATTAAGTGATCAACATTTGTGTTACTAAGAGTCTCTGTCTTATCTCAGGTATGCAGTAGGAGCCACAGCCCTGAGTATAGCTGCACATAAATTCAAGAGAACATCCACCCACAACAGTCTAGAAATAAAAAGACTAAAAAAAAGAAAACACACACACACACACTGGCATTTCCTAACTCCCCAACTAGGCCTGTGATATAAGTAAACTGCCTACAAGAGCTGCAACAGAAGTCATGTTGATAGTGACAACGCTACCCTGTTACAACTCAAGACTTAAAATGGCTACCCTCATTGTACATACAGCTGTAAAAATCAACAGCCACTATCTCAATAACCCAACTGGTGATGGCGGTTAGACAGACTTCTGACACAGAGCAGCAGGCACTTGAGTGAGACACATGGGACCATTTTTGAAGCTCATCCTGTCTGCTAATTAGTACACTAGCTGGGGCTAATTAGCCAGAACTGACTCCCATTTCCAAACTAATACTGGAAAGTATGTACTATCGTACAAATTGTCCCTATATACCATTTGGGGGGTGAGCATACAACATTATATACTTTTTTTCATTATGTATTAACAAGAAATAATACAATAAGATCAAGGTGCAAATTTAAAAGTGTTCCTGAAGGTATCTTTCCACCATCTGATTATTTTTTCCCCACTAAATTTACTTACATTGTGCAACGCATGCTAAAATAATGCAGATCAACACCACAGTCCAAAATCAAGCAAATGGCATGCACACCAAAATCTCGAGTAGTCAGTACACTTTTTCGGTTTGGATGCAGCACATACCTAACACCATGACAGAAATACTATTCAGTGTGGAAGGGTTAAAGGTGAGGTCAATATTTAAGCTTTCAGAAATTCTGCTGATATACTGTATTGGTCCTTTGTTTTTTTGTTTGTTACATTTTCAATAAGTATCTCTTCATTTGTTATTCAAATTAAATGTGACAATGATATGTGTTAAACAAAATATTTTAAATGTGAAACTCTCCAGTGGACAATAAAAATAAAAACTGGTTCTAAATATTCCGAACATTTCTTTGACATGTCCGTACTGTAATTTCTTCTTATGTATCTGCTGATATTACACACCAATATGATATATCTGTAACAGCCAGCCAATCAGTAGAGCTCTATTTGCATGAAATACATCAATCAAATCTACAAATCAAAATCTATTTGGAGCTTAATGTTTTAATGAAATGTGAAACTAAAAATACTCAACAACGTGCTTGAACCACTGTTTGCTTAAAAACAACAGAATCATGCACTCATACCCTAAAAACATAATGTGTTGTCCGAGATGCCATCCAGAACATTTTAGCTTTCAGTGTTCCACAACAAGAACCTGTGGCCCTGCATTATAATGGTACCCATTCTAGAAACTCCAGTTGAGCCTCCTAAATGACCAGCTGTCAATTCAGCCCAGTTCAGGTTTGGGCAAGGGGAGCTTACCACAATAGCATTGGGAGAATGCATCAGTGCTCTCAGCTCATTGAGATCATTCTCAGCCTGGACCAAAACAAAAAAGGGGAGGGTGGCAGAGGGGAGAGACAGAGAGAGAAATGGTTAGCTCAGCAGTTTTCATGCATGCACAGAAAAACAAAAACTGATCACATTCGCATTAGTAATATAGATCTTATGGTCACGATCTTGTTTAAGATGAGGATTTAACAATGGAGCTGATGCCCAGTGGCTGTGATCATAATTGGAAAAGACACTACAACGCCTCCATGTCTCATATAAAACTGCCGTCTTTTACTTAAAAAGATTTCTGGAATCAAAACATATGAGCACCTTGTTTACAGTTGGTTTATAGACAACACAAAACTACCCAACGCTTCCAGAAATGTACCACTTTTTGGCTCAAGGCCAGTGTTCATTTTCCCACCCTGCAGTTCTGACACAGGTTAATTATTCCAGAATATTCACAAGGCTGTTTTTAATAGGATGTGTGCTTTTATAAGCTTGGAAATGTTGCAATGAGAGTTATTGCGCAGCGAGAACGGGGTAATACTGCTGAGAGTGTTGATTAAAAAGCCAATTACATAAAAACTCCTTAAAATGTGCTAATATAAACCTAATGTTTTCAAATGCCACATTATTGGGCCTGATGGAGCCCTCAGCACTCTGCAATAATGCTCTGCTGTGCTTTGGGTGTTCTGACAAACATTAATTTTCATCTTTTAATATAATAATGGGCCTTGTTATTTTACAAAAATGACAGACCTTGGTATTCCAGACTTTTGCGTTGACATAATTTTAATGAGTCGTTTTATTTAAACCATTAAAAATGCAAGGCCAGTTGACCAACCAAACATTCTTCTCAAACCACCAGAAGTCAGATTTTCCCCCCGGAGCTCTCAATATTAATAATTATAAGCAGATGAAATATTGCTCTGACAAAGACAATCCATGACATCAAATACATGAATCCTGTGCTTCACCATTAAAGAATCACAGTAAAGCTATGTGCCCAAAAACAAACAGTCTGAGGGCCAAATAGTACTTCAAAAGTAAGAACTGATGGTCAAGAAAACCGTTCTGTTGGTACTGAGTGGTAATTGGTTGAGCTTGTGCAGCTGTGGTCATATGTAGAGCACTTTAAGAACATTGTTTATGCCTCCTTCAGCAAATCCTAACAGGAATCATATTTGCTTTTGTCAGGATATGAGATGATCGTCTGCTGGTTTTCTTTACCACACAGGATTTTTCATTGTACCAATTCCCTGGTATCAAAGTGCTTGCTATTATGTAACCATGGAAACTCAAGACCAACCTTGTCCCACTCCCCCTCCATGACATGGTTGCGGAACTTGGTGGCTGAGGGGTGTTCCAGTCTGCAGCCTGATTCCTGCATCAGCAGGTCCACTGTCTGACTACGGAGACACAAAGAGGGGAAGAAAGAAGTTAGTCTGACATATAGACACAAGACAGCTGGAATAAAAGAAAGGTGAGGGTAACTTTTCAAACGACAAATTAAAACTTGAGTATCAAACATAGATCATATTTACACCCCAGTCAGCACTAAGAAATGTGATCCCATCAGTATGGTGTTGAAAATTTAGGATATGATTATAAGAAGTAGCACCTTTTCTTGATTATCTAATCGCTTGTGGCTCGTCAATAATGTGACTGCCCTGCATTTACAAAAGGGGGGAGATCTGCAGCAATAATTTTAGCACAGGGACAATATTAACGTCATTGGCTGACAATAGGATGAGGGCAATTTCATGGCCAACAATGTCTGGGGGAAGCAGTTGTGTCACGAGAGCATTATTTGTGGAGAGTGGGAGGTTTGCTAACGTGAACAGAGCTCCCACTGCAGTTGACATCATCCTCACAGCCTGTCAACCATGAACCATGACCATCTGTCCAAACACCACCTCTCTACTGAAAACACTCCTCCACCAGCACAAACAGGTCTGCTGCGATGCGTTAGTGTATGTGATAATGAAAGTGGGTTGGGGATGGGGGTGGCTGACACCTTCAGCATGATGACATCATTCTCAGGTATCAATGGAGTGGCGCAGCAGCTCTCTCTGTGTGCGTTGAGCCTCTCATCCAGCTGGCTGCTACACTGATTTCTCTTGCATTTCTCCAGCTGAAATGTAGGGGCTCTGTTTCATACCATACCATGTATGCCCCCCCCCCCAAACCTTCCATGACCCACCCTCTTTGTAAACATTGCATGTTGTGCTGCCTTTTATAATGCCTTGCAATACTTCCACAGCTGGATACCAGAGATCTGCGGATGTCTTGCTATCCAACACAGTGGCTGCCACAGACACTTTGAAGAAGAAGAAGAGCTAGACGTGCATTTCTTGAAAACCACCACTATGCTATTATTAGATTCAAATACAGGCATCCATCTAAAAAAAAAAAAAAAAAAAAACAGCTGGTAGAAAGCGCATTCTTCAGCCGCCATAAAAAACGATCCTGTTGAATCCAGGAGCAGAAGTGTCACCCACGGTATTGACTGCTGTCTTTAAATAAATACACGGCCCTATGTTTGTGACTGACAAGAGAATGAACATCCACGGAGAAAAGTTCATAACTGTGCAATAGTGTGATAAATAATATGACAGCTCAAGACGGGTGCACTCTGAATACTAAAATAACCAGAGCAGTTATCATAACCATGTTAGTTATTACACTGTGGCCGACCTATTAATGTTCCCACAGAGGTCTTGTAAAAAAAAAAAAAAAAAAATCCCGATGCAGCTAAGCTGGAAAACGAAGAAAAACCAACAGGCATGCTGGTGAAAACCCGCACATTAAACATTTCATCCGCATTTTTTCCTCTCTCTCTCTCTCTCTCTCCTCGCAATAGAGACGCAAAAATATCCACTCGATAATCGTGTTTGTGCTTCATTAGGAGGCTAAATCAAGCTCCTCCATTCGCATGACATTGATTTCATTTGCTGGGTTTTACAAACCATAACAAAAACAGCCTGTGAATAAACGTTACTAACGTTTAGATGATGTAATGCCTTTTTCTTTTTTCTTTTTTTTTTTTTTTAACTCAGTGCGAAATCTATAACGTTTAATAACGCATCATGGCGCTGCCGCCGTATAAAGCACGCTTCGCAACCTACAAAAGATGAGTAAAAAAAAAATGTTAGTGAGTGTTTAGTGTTTGTGTGAAGGTTTTACAGCACCACAGCGCAGGCTAGTGCTGTTAGCCGTCCAGCTAACTGTTATTGTGCAAGATGGACCCCTTCTTTCTACCAACTGCCGAGCTCGGAGGCTAACTACCCCATCCCCCCATGTTTGTGTCTGTCAAGCGCACTAATAGCGCTTTAAACCAGCTGCTATTTCGCAGTCTTCCCCCGCATGCGAAACACCAGTAACGGAGATCACAACTCGTATGTCCAATGCTAACGGTTAGACGCATTTGTAGTTTGTTTTTTTGACTTTGAATAAACTTACTTCAGCCCAAGTCCGTGGAGATGTTGCCCTATTAATCGTATGACATCTTCCTCCGCCTGCGATAGTCGTTTTTTCTTTTTCAACGAGCCGACCTCCGAGCTCGAAGCCGTAGCCGAAGTCCCCGAACCGGGACCGGTTGAAGACCCGTTACTGGTGCCGACGCTATTCCCGTTGTCTGTGCTGGAGAGAAGCCCGTTGGAGTGGGTTCCACCGGCCGAGGATGACTCCCCGTTTTGTGCGCTGTTAAGGCAGGAGAGCTCCGAGGATTCTTGTCCCTGTCCTGCCCCGTTTGCCTGCATGCTGCTGCTGAGGTTGTTGACTACACTTCGGTTAAAGAGGATGGCAGAGGTGGCTTGAGAGTGTGGAGAGTGTGTAGCAAGTCCTAAGACAACTCCGGACAGGCCTGTTACAACTGCTGAAGCCCCGGGCTCTCCTGCTCCCTCCGCCGCCGAGGCTCGGTGCTTCTTCCGCGGGGGCGGCGACGCTCCGCCGGTGTCCGAGTCGGAGGAGGAGGAAGCGGAGGCCAGAGTTTCCTCACCGAGAGCGGCCGTGGTTAGAAGCCGGCGGAGCTCCGGGTGGGAAATGAAGGTTAAGCTTCCAGATTTGAGGCCTCGTTGTCGGGCTCAGAGCGGACTGTCACTGTCAGTTAGCCCGTTTTTGTTGTTGTTTCTCTCAAAACAGCTGCAGCTCTAATGGAGTCCTGACGCCCTGACGTAACCGGAAATTCCTACACTACCAGGCTTCCGGGTAGAATTATAATCCATGGGTGGCGCATGAGAATTTAGTTAGCATAATAATTAACTGATAACAATAACACACCACATTAAAATTCATGCATGTCTCCAGAGACTTCACTTTAATATATCCGGATTTCCAAAATTAACATAATGCGTGACCAGCTTTTACATTTCTAACTAAACTACTCTCATATCAATAAATCATGTAGCCCCAAATTAATTATCTCCAAGGATAATAGAGACTGTATCTCCATAGACATCTTTAAAAAAAACAAAAACTTAAGACATTTTAGCGTGGCTTTTATTTAAGGTGGCTCGCGATTTACTGCTGAGGTTTCAACCTAACTCACTTATTTGCTTTTTATGGGCTTTTATTTATTATAAGTTTTATAATTGTATGGTGTCATTTTATTTATGTATGATATATTCTGCTGGATTCTATTCATTGTTGTCTATTTCTGTTTTTATTTGCTCTATGAAGCACTTTGGGCTGCATGTATGCATGAAAGGTGCTATATAAATAAATAAAGTTGGGAGTTGGAGTAGGACGTAGGTGGGGTTTTCATTTTGGATACTTGACGTGACTACTAAAATGAAAATATTAGACACATGATTACAGAAAAATAAAAGCAGCAACAGCTAGTCCTGACTGAAAAGTTGTGGTAAACATAAAACTCACATAAAAAGGAGTCACACATCTATCACCTTCATCTGTATATTCATTCCAGTCACCTTAAAAAAACCTTAAAAATCATCATCGTCATCACCATCATTATTATTATTAATATTATTCAATTATTGTATGAGTGTCCTTATTAACCTCATTATTATTTGCATTACCATTTTAATTTGGCTAATTATTTGTATAGAAATACATCATTTCTATTTTAGTGTATAGTCTAAGTGCAGCCTGCACAATAAGATTTTTTCAACTAAAGCTTGCAGGAGAAGCTGCAGACAAAGGATGATCACGGTTTTGTTGCTACCATATGTTTAAATGATTTCATAATTAATTAAAGAGTAACAGGTAACAAGTAGCCAGAGAAACACTCACTGTATTCATAATTAGATCACCGATCAGTTCCAGTTACCAATCAGACTAAATGAATGAATGAATGAATGAATGAATGAACAGTTTATATCTTTAGCATGTAAACATAGTAATACAAACATGCAACATATTTTATGCATAAGGCTAGCATTTAAAATATAAATTGAAATTTAATGATGTTTTTAAACTGCCATGCTCCACCTCAACAGATATTTCTAATCATTTTGCCCGATTAGGGTGTGGACAGGCTATACTGTTGTTATTACTAAGGTGGGGCAACTTCCCATTCCTACTGATTCCTTAAATGTGTTGGCCATATAGAGCTTCGCCCACCTTCAACATGGCGTCCAGAGCATAAATTTAATCTGTCAGAATAATTGATAACACCTGTGTGCTGGGCTTTTAAATCCACTATTTGGTCATTTAACAATAAAAGCTATATGCAGATGACTTCTGTAGAATCCATTTTAAGCACAACGTGTTAACCAACCAAAATAATCTCAAAAATGTAGTGCAAACATGATTTATTAACACAGTATAAATACAGTGTGATTAAGATACGTTATTTTACAAAACTTGAGCTCAAGGTAAAACAACAAATGAAAAGTAATTTATACGTCTGTTCAAAGCTTGTAATTCTCATAGCACTCTGTGAATCAAGTGCAAAGTGATACAATCTGTAATGCAAGAACTCTGTGAGATTGTCAACTGTATTCCTGAATTTTGTACTATTTTGTTGTGTTGGTCTACTTCCATATGCTTTACATTGCTACAGAGCTTATGAAAAAGATCTAGGTAAACATCCTGTGTATATGAGAGAAAGTGGCCTTGTTTTAGTGATGTTTCACCAAGTGAAAATAGTCAAGAAAGGTCTGCAACTTGGTGTGGAAGGGCAGTGGTCACTGGACCGTCGTTGCTACTGGGTTTGTCTTTTCCTTTCATGAAAAAGGTTAGCAGCTCCCCTTTCCCTTTGACAAATATAGGCCCTCTCCGGATGAAGCGGAAGCCATAGTCCTTCAGGATGTCATAGCAGTCTTCCACCACCTGAGGGCAAAGCAGGACAAAAGAGATACATTCAGAAGTGAGCATGAAATAAGAAAAGAGAGTAATAACTGGAAATATTAGAGTGTGGTGTTTTTGCGTTTGTGCAACCTGGATGTTTCCCATCACTCCGGTTGACTCCATTCTGCTGGCTACATTGACTGTGTTGCCCCAGATGTCATAGTGAGGTTTACGAGCTCCAATTACTCCAGCCAAAACTCCCCCCTTATTCAGACCTGAAGCGGATCAACGTGGAAACATGAACATACACACACGTTTGCAAATGTGCACACAGACTGGCCTACACACACTTAGATATACTAACCAATTCGGAGCATGAAGTTGTTGAAAGACTGTTTGTTGAGGTTGTTGAGGGTGACTTTCATAGCCAAGGCAAAGTCTGCCAGGTCAGAGAGGTGCTGCCAGCGCTCAATCAGGGACTGATCCTCTGGCTGTGGAACAACAGTACAACTAGTTACCAACACCATCATATGAAGCACCAGCTAAGACAAAACAGAATGTAATGAGGTATTTGTAAGATATAAGCTGTCACCTTGAGGTTGCTGTATCCGTTTGTGTTGCTCTCTGGAGTGAGTCCTGAAGCGGCCATGTAGGTGCTTCCTATTGTCTTAATCTTAGTGATGCAGCGGAACTCATCTCTGTCTAGTAACTGGTGGAGAAAGCCGACATTGTTTAGTCGAGCGGGGCTGTATGCTTGTAAAGTTCTCAATATGTACAACCAGCCTGGACAAAACAATGCTGGGACTCACGCTGTCAAAGTCTGAGATTATCTCATTGAGAATCCTGAGACACTCAAGGCCACCGTTGTTGATGCTCTCTTCAGTGTAGAAATCAGAAAAGTTGGGGATGGAAGCAAACATCACGCCTATTTCACTGTAAGACTGGCTGTATAGCTCCTACAAATGACACATGGCAAGACGTTAGTTTGCCAATTGCTTTTCTTTGATAAAAAAAACCTTTGATGATTGAGAATTCACCAGAAGAAAATCTCTAATATGTAATTATGGAACCAACCACAAGATGGCACTGATATACAATGAACTGCAGATGGTGCCAGCTAACAAAGGTATATTAGATTACTTAATCATGCTGCCTGACATTTCTCCTCCTCCTGCCTGTTATCCCTCGCTCATGTCGTTTTGTTCTTCCTGTTCTCACTGCCCCCAAAACTCCCATACATACTATAAATCATACTGCAACTTGGCACATACTCATGTGTACCTCATCTCTCTTCTTAGAGCCCAGGAAGTGTTTGGCCACATGCTCCGGCAGCATGTTGGTGACCAGTGCTTCGTTCCAGCGTCTCATCTCAAACACCCTCTCCTTCTGGTCGTGCACACCGATCTTCCACAGGAACAGCTTCCTGGACTGACGCTCCAACTACACACACACGCACACCAGAAGGAAATTAAAGTTTTAAAATATTAAGTGAGTTATTTGGAGAGAAAAAAAAAACACCCAATGTGATAATTGCTTTGGCCTGTCACAGGAAGCTTTCCTCTGTAGGTGCTGCCTCTCAAGGCTGTCGCGGACAGACTGTGGGTCAGTAAAGTGTGATACAGTGTGGGTGTGAAGCAGAGAAAGTGACTCACGTGGCGGGCAAAGAAGTAGAAGCCAATCATCATAACGATGATCATCATGGTCATGAGGTATTTGGATGGCACTATGGATGTTCTGGAAAAACAAAGATAGAGGCAGGGTAATGATGATACAACCATCACTTTCTGTTGTTCATGAATGAAACTTTTTGTTTTGGTCTGTTTCTCACCTGTATGAGGCAAACTGTATATAGTCATACACATCATATATGTCCCGCCAACTATAGATATTAACAGCTCCAGTTGCTGTGACTACCAGCACCATGAGGCCCAGTTTGATCAGGTGGCTGACCTGTACCAACATGGCGGCAGCGATGAGCGACATCACAGCCATGAAGCTGTAGTGTTTTGGATTCTCTGCGCAGCCTCGGTCACCGAATGACTCCAACACGGGGCCTGAGGTGCTGTTAAAGACTCGAAGGGACGGCGGGACACAGCTCAACTGCGACATCAGAGATTAAATACATAAGTCACTTCCAGTAAACATCTGTTATGTACAGAGTCAGTTAGTTTATCTAAACAAACTATACATATAAAAATGAAATATATAAATTAAACAATTTTTTTTTTTCAAGTATTTTTGTCCAAGTGTGACTGTCACCTCCACATGACAGCTGAGACAGAAAAGCTAGAGACATCCTCTATTCCTGTCAGACCTTGTAGGCAGCAGTGTGTGTAACATTCAGCCCCTGTGGGGCCGGGACAAATGAGCCGACAGGCAACGAGACAGACAACTAATGGACCCCACAGGGAACATGTAGTCAGACACATAAAAGGCGGTGATAGTTTGATGAGGACAAAGTGGAAACACAAATGGAAACATGCATGCACACACACATAAACACACACACACACACACACA
The DNA here is from genome assembly GCF_000972845.2 of Larimichthys crocea. NCBI lineage: Eukaryota > Metazoa > Chordata > Actinopteri > Sciaenidae > Larimichthys > Larimichthys crocea. The sequence continues at coordinate 12,905,871 of NC_040021.1, forward strand.
CACACACACACACAAACACACACACATGAAAATATGCTATATCTACATATATCGCAATCTATTTTGATTTTAAGTTAGAAATGATAAAATATAAGAAATATAAATTAATCATATTGTGTGAGAAGACATTCTCACACACACACACACAATGTAGTGGATTTGTATCAAAGTGTCTCGAAGTCGTACCATGTCAGCGATCACAGCCATGGTGAGAACAAATATTGCCGCCATGGCCCATGTGTTTCTGGCCCATCGTGTATGATCAATCCACATTGAGAAAGACACCAACCTCTTAGAGAACATCTGTGACAAACAAACAATGTCATTATCCAAATAAAAAAGACACCAAAGGTGTTTTTTAATTTCTAAGATTAAATCGGCCTCATGTCACAAATGTAATGTTGTCTTTCTCATCAGAAGTAGCTGTAAATTGTGTTGTTAAAGATCTTGAGCCAAAAACATTGCAAAGCGCTGATTAAAGACGTTGTTCAACGGATACTAATTTTGTTTTCTCACCCTGGGGTAGATGGCAGCCAGGGAGCACAGTGTGAGGATAAGCAACAATACCTCTCCGATTGCGAGAGTCACATAGTTCACATACAACCTGGAACAAGAACACACATCTTCAGTCAGTCTTGATTTTCATACAAGTGTGTCTTAAATACTTTTTATAAGATGAAGCCTGACAAAGTAATATATGTGAACTCACAGTGGGTCTATGAACACCTCCATTGCTGTAATGAAGAGGAGCACTATGATGCAGCAGCAGAAGGCCGCTCCGCTTCGTTTCTCCTTCTCTGAGGAGTAGTGCTCCTCCAAATTCCAGTCTACAAACCGCAATGACAGCGGGTTGATCTTGTGATCCTTCATTCTGTGGAGAACACAGATTGATATAACAATAGAGAAAAAGCCTTTAAGGTGATTAATGAAATGACTGAGGACAGATTTACTTGCAATGCCTATATTTTACTTCACAACTGAACATATTTCTATCCAGTTTTTGCTTATCTCTCCTGCTTTAAAATTGCAAAATCAACTTTCACGTTCTCTCTTTCAACTCTCGTGATCCTTGTCTTTATTTTCTTTTTTATTTATCTCATCTTCTTACATTTGCTGTGTTTCTCTCTCTAGTAGCTCCTGCTGCAGTCGTCTGTTGATCACTTGTCCCTCCACTATCTTATTCCTCTGCAAGCAAGACAGGAAAGATGAGAAAAGCTTATGATTGTGTGTCTGTTTCTATGCATGGACATCAATACACTCTTTCCACACCGATTACTTTAGATCCACGTTTATGGTTGACAGCAAATAAAGACATTCATCATAATTCACCTCCTGTTTAGACTCAGTGGGTGTGGATTGGGGTGAGGCTGCGTTCCCATTGGTTGTTGTAGTGTTGATCAACTGGTTTGAATTTCTGTTGGACAATGTACCTGGTTTCTGATGGAGGAGCAGCATGAAAAACATCTGTTAATGTGATTTGAATAAAAATGTAAACAACAACAACAAATGCTTTTTATTTCATGTAAATATGACGATGGTTGTGGTACTCACATTTCCGCTGAATACATTTGCCATCTGTTTACTAGACACAAGAACCAAGTAAGTGTTGATGCCTTTCTCCAGCAGGTACTCGCACCTCTCTCCACCATCCCCCGGCTCCAGTTCAAACTCTCCGTGCAGACTGTCCTTAGTGGTCTGGGAAATATGCACCCTCCTGTGTCGTACACAAACCTCTTAAAAATAAAATGCATAAAAGATTTTGATTTCTCACCATGAAAATAAAATATTGTTCTCCTACCCAGGAATCCCTCCAGACTCCATCTTATTGGCCACAGTAACATCTGTGGACCAAACATCAAACTGCCACCTCTTCTGTCCGAGCACTCCTCCCAGCACGGTGCCCGTGTGAACGCCCACACGCATGTCCACTTCGGTTTTTGTCTTCTCTCGCACGTACCTGGAGCAAGAGGGGAAGCCTAAAGTTGCATCTTTGATGATTTTTTTCTCTTTACGTTCTTACATATTCATAATATACCCCTTTTAAATTGTGAAAGTGACAGTTGTGAAGGTAAAACCACTACTTACGAGATGGCTTCCACCATAGCTAGACCCATCATTATGGAGCAGGCTGCATGGTCGTCTCTGAAGTCAGGGAGACCACAGATGCAATAGTAGCAGTCTCCTAGGATCTTGATTCTCAGTTGGTGATATTTCTGCAAGATGTGCATATTTTAAAAAGTGTAGCAAAGCAAAACATTGGTGATTTCTAGAAAGAACTAATTATAAATAAAAAGCATGCAATCATCAGGAATAGAAAACATCAACATCCTCCTACTAATAATATACCATAAAGTACATCGTTTTGTTCGAATGCAAGTCATGGCTTTGAGCGATTTGGTAGAAAAACACACACTCACTGCAGCCAGTTTATCGAAGCGGGCAAACAGTTCATTAAGTAGCTTTACGAGCTCCTGGGCACTACAGGATGAGGACAGCTGGGTGAAGCCCACTATGTCAGCAAACAGGATACTGGAACAGAAGTGAAGAGGTTGCAGTGTAACTGTACTGTACAAGCTGTAAAATTCTTTCCCATAACAATGATCATTAAGAGCTTTGGAAACTAAAAAAAAAAAGAGAGAGAGATAGGAGCTGATTTTGTGATCCTGACCTGACGTTTTCATGACGATACATGTACATGGTGTTGAACTGCTGCTGCTGCTGAACATCTTGCTGATTGGCCTGGTTCTTCATGCCCTGCAACATCTCATCAGCGATGTGTTTGGGCAGGATGGACAGTAAGAGTTCCTCCTACATGGAGACACAGATTTGTCAGATCATTTTATTTGTTTATAAAGCTCTAAATGGTCTTGGTCCCAACTATTTTATCAGATTTGCTTTTAACTCGTGAACTCTCAGGTCTTGTGGTAGTGGCCGTTTATATATAATTTCTTTTTCTTTTTTTTTAACCTGCCTCGGGTGTTTCCTCACTGCTCACTCACCAAGATAACTTCTCAGCTTGTGTTTTTGCTTATAAAGGAGGGTGTGTGGCGGCAATTTTATTATGTGATGTCTGTGTGTGTGTGTGTGTGTGTGTGTGTGTGTGTGTGTGTGTGTGTGTGTGTGTGTTCATAGCATGACTGAAGCAGTAAATAGATCATAGCAGGCCTCTAGAGATCGTGTCAACTGATCAGATGTGTTCTGGTTGGCTGGTTCTCCTTGTCTTTAAGCAAAACCCCAATTAAAAAGGCACTTTGGGAATTCTATATCCACTTTGCTCTGTTTTTTAAAATCTCTTATGTGTCTTCACCTTCATCTACACACCACCATCTATTAACCATCATTACCAGCCTTGTCAAAGTCAGAATTGTGAAAAGAATGTGAGGAGTGTATCAGCTAGAAGAATTAAAGGAATAAAATAAAGTCTGGAGACAGTTAGATTGGATTATTTTTGACTTGAATAAATTAAAGGTATGCATTAGTATCAGCTTTCAAATAATGGCACCCTTATGGCATGAGAATAAAATGGCTTTCATTGCCAGTTTATTCACAGTTTATTGCACTGAAAATGAATAACATTTATCCACCACTGGAGCGCAAAATGGTTTGTTTAATCTTTCATTTATGTGTCACTCCTTCACCTTCCAGCCTTGATATTTAATAGCCTACTTACTACTCAGTTAGGTCAATTAACCATAAACAACATTCTCATTGTGGAGAAAGAGCACAGTAAAAACAAAACATAATAAAACAGTAAAAACTCATTTCCTCCCATCATTTTGCTTTAAGGTTCTGTTGGTTGTCACAGAGCTTAATCTGGCTGTATTATGTCAGGTCCCTGACGGTGGCTCTGCTCGTGTAAACAACAGTCCCTCTAATCAACCTGCCCTGAGCCGAGCAAAACATGCTGTAATTAGGCCGCACAGAGTGTTCTACCTCACAGGTGTATTTGTGTGTTTGTGCATGTCTGTGTGTGTTTGCCCCAAATAAGAAAATGTATTATCTCATTAAGCAAAGTGTACGTGTGTGTACGTGTGTGTGTGTGTGTTTGCTCCACTTACCTGCTGGGTGCTCTGCTCCTCCAAGGTGAGTTTGACCTCTAGAGACTGACGAGCCTCCAAAAAAGCTGTCCTGTACTTCCTGTCCTCCATGTAGTATGACATGACACCCACCATGGCTGCACACAGGTACAGCATCACGTTGGCTAGGAGCTGAAGAGAGAAGATGCATGTTTGTGTAGATACAGTATATGTGTGGTGGTTAGTTTCCTCATATCACAACCGCCATCTATATTTCTGAGTTCAGTGCACAGGGATCAGTCAACAAGAGGGTGGCCCTGTGGAAAACCCTGAAACTCTCAGGTTTTGCACATGAGCTTTAAATTTAGGTGAATCAGCTGGATTCATATTTTGTATGGTGTATTTTTAGCAACATTAAAATGTATACTTATAATAAACTTTTATACTTTAAAACTCAGTTCTGATTGGCTGCCTATAAAAATAAAAGTAGTATACATACATATAATGGGAAAATTGAAAAATAAGTGACTCAATTGACTAGTGCGAGTAAAACTGCTCTAATTTTTGTCTCCATTTCACAATTTACTTTACATTTGACATTTACTCTGGGGTGTCATGTGTCACATGCCACAAAACATACAGTTGATGGCACAAAATGCCTTATGTGCCGTGTATAAAGTCAGTTATCGTGCCACTGAATGTATGTGGTGCCACAAAATGATGTCAATTACTTTAAAACAAGTATAATTGTGACTAATTTACTTTCACAATACCATAGTGGCCATATAACCTGTTAAAGTGTGACAAAATTGTGCACAAAACGTATTTAGAGCATTGTTTTTCGTGCAAAGTTACAGGTCTTCTTCAATCTGACACAAAGCCAACACATCTCCACCTGTCTTTAACACCTGCTGGTAGTCCTATTATTCCCTGAAACAGTGGTTCCTAACATCTTTGGCCTCAAATAAAGTGTGCATGACTCTCCACACCTGTGTGACCACCTGTGACACTTTCAGCCTCTTTCATTCTTTGAGTTGGCATTCATCACTTTATTTACCTGTCTCACCAGCATGGGCCCCTGCAGGTTATCATCAAACCTTTGAGCCACAGTCACCCCCAGTACGAGGGTGTGTATCCCACATGAGAGGGCCGTGAGCAGGAGCAGGGCCACCAGGTTCAGTGGAAGAGTTAAAAAGCTGGAGAAACTGAAAAAAGCCTGCCAGCCCACAGAGTCACTGGCATGGGGGAAACGCTCGTAGTTCAGTCCCATGTAACATAAAACGTGCACGGCGACCATGAACCACAGGACGTACGGCACTGCTCCCCGTGAGACCGGTGATGTGGGGAGCTTCTGCAGCCAGCACAGCACGTACAGCACAATGTCCGCAGCCAGCCCCACAGCTGCAACCACCACCATGGCCAGTTTGTCTTCTGTGTACACCACCGCGCACATGATGATGATGAAGCTGTTGAAAAGAGCAGCGAACATCACCAACACCAACAGGTTCTCCTGTCTCTGTCGTCGGAAGTAGCTCTGGTAAAGTCTCTCCAGTGATTCGGGTGTGAAAGTGAGGCGCACTGCGCGCGGCAGGCAACGGCAGCAGGTCGACTTGAGCACGGTCACTTCACGCGTCCGAGCCGCTCCATGGCTGGAGTCACTGGGTACCTGCACTGAGTACTCCACTGAGTACTCCGCAGACTGCTCCGTGTCTGTTGCGTGGACCCGGTTCAGGGACATGTTTGGTGGTTTAATAAAGGTAATCCTCTTTGTTTAGGAAGTAATACTGCTGTGCAAGAAAATTCCTGAAGTGCACAGAATGTGTCCCATCTTTGTGATACTTTTGGAAATAATTATCAAGCTTTTAATTTTGTGCAAACCCACCCATCATTTAAAAAACAAAAAACAAAAAAACAAAAAAAACATTGCAGTGCAGAATAATTCCGTCCTCAGGTGTGGAGCACCATTTCAAAGACCAGTCTCACCATAGGTATCCATATCCACAGTGAACCGTTGCTTACCTTTTTAAATTGTTATCATGTTTTTCATTGTATGCCATGATTTCTTAAAAGTGTATCAGAATCTCAGAGCAGACCTGGAGCTGCTGCTCTGTCTCCAGGCTGTTTCAGTGGAAAAACTTCTTGCAACCTCTTCTTTCTTGCTGCTGAGATCCTGTGTGCTGCCATGGTAGACCAACAAATCCCTGAGCTACAGGTGGATATCCATTTGCATGCAACATATATTTACAGGCAGGATAATGTGAGTACATAAATATGCAAAAGATGCACAAATATTGATGTATAGATCCATATTCCTCTTAATCACGCACAGCTAACTCTTTTCTCAGATGATTCTCCGTCTTCTGATGTTATTCTTTTCGTTCATCCTCCCACCCTCCCTCCCTCCCCCTTTTCTCTAAACACCAAGTCCTCTGTTACTGTTGCTAAGATGAAACCAAAGTAACAGCCTGCTTGCAATCATGTCTTGGGAAATGTGACAATGATGGTGTGAAGTGGTGAGGAAAAGAGATCCTAAGAGATCGTCTGTTTAACAGTAATCAGTGCTGAAATGTTAAAAACACAAAAAAACTCAAACACAAACTTAGTTCAAATCATTGTCATTGATTTTATTCAACACTTTATGTAAAAATAATACATGTTTATAACACGATTGTCACGTTTGTTCAAGAAGCAAATGCACTTTAAAAATAAAAATAAAAATCGTATAATGATTAAGATTTTTGCTCAAATTATAATTGTATTATTACATTTATATTTGCAGTAATGCAAAATATCTCTCTACCCACATGCACAAACATGTAAAAAGCGCACAAATTGTCTCTTTTTAGTGTTTGGCCTTGTGTCCAGACACAACAGACAACAGCAGGGGTCAATCAGTCTCTGTGTGGCCTTGCTGTCGGTGGTGATTTTCCTATCATACCGCTAAGAGTACTTCCCAAAGCCAACACTATTGCCACCAGAACTCCCACAGTCCCCAGTCTCCCCAGAGCTGCAGTACCCAACGCTGCAGCCCCAAGTGCCCCGGCTCCAATAGGTGCTGCTGCTGCGGTGACCGTCTCCATGCCGATGCCTATAATTAGCTGTGGCCCCGTGAGGAGGCCCCTTTGTAGATTCACCGGAGTGTGGAACGGGCTCTTTGGTGCACCCAGAACAAATGCCCCTACTGCAACAAGGGTGATCGTTATAAGTTCTGATGTTGTCGGCAGAGTTGCTTTCAGCACTACAGTTCGCATTGCCAGAATGCCACCACCAATAACTGAACCCAAAACTGCTAAAGTTGAATTTCTAGAGCTGAACGCCTGTTTTGCTGCAACACTTGCGGCTCCGAGTGACACCCCCGCAGCTGTAGCTGCTCCTAACATTCCCCCCATGCTGCTTCGGGCCCCTAGAGAAGAACTTGATTGCAGAATGGCTCTCAGGGCAACTGATGATATTATAGCAGCTCCCATTGCGACCTTTCCAGCCACCTCTGGCCCCAGACCAACCATGGACACTGTTCCAAGGCCAGCTCCTAGCAGCCCTGCAGACAGAAATGCCACCCAGAGGACTGACTGCAGCATCAAATACACCTCTGCCTCAGACCCTTCATCTGCTTCACCTGCCCCTAAACCTACTGAAAATCCCATTATCCCCACAAAAACAGAGTAGAAGAATATCCTCTCCAGAAGTCGGCACCCGGTTTTAGATTTTGGTCTTTGTGTCATCCTCTCCGTTAGAGCCTTTCGAAGGGCACAAAGCACAGAGATGGTTAACCCCATGACAAAGAGTCCAACCAAGGCGCCCATTCTTCCATATACGACACTGACATAGAGAGTGGTGAAGATGATTAACAGAGCTGTGGTCATGTCGTTGATATTGGAGTATGAGTATGCTATAAGGACGAGAATGCCTTGCGCTGCGAGGTAGATCCACGGTGGAAGAATGCCCGCTAACACTCCAGTAGTCACAGCACCCACCGCAACAGAGGCTCCTGTTGTGGCCTCCACTAACCACGGCAGCCTCACTCCAACATTGGTACACAGCTTCATCACCATGGCAGCGAGGAGGAATCCACTTCCCAGAGAAATGAGAACCGACGTGAACACGAGGCATGCCGTCACTACACCGACACCCGTGGAACCGGCTCGTCCAGCAGCCAGAGTCGCAGCAGTCAGCAGGACGCCATCTTGAGTCAGTGTGGGTTCAACTGCAAATAATGCAGCTTCTCCAAAAGCAAAACCTGCCACTGCACTTTGTAGGATTGTCCTCACCGCACCTAAACCACCTGGCAGGGGGGGTAAAGACACAATGGTTTAAAAATATTTTCCACTGCTTGAAAGTAACAAAGTCCATTTACTCAAATACTGCACTGTAAGGTAAAAGTTCTAACCTTCAAACATTCCTTTAAAGGTGTGTCTCATTAGGAGTCAGGAGAAAACAACCCTGATGATTTCATCATAGACACAACAGTCTTTTCAATGCATTTTTGAGGTATTAAAATAAAGAGATTACAGGAAATAGCTGATAATGCAGATGACTGCGCCTGGGACGTTGCAGTTCATGGTCTGTATTCTAACAACCAAAGTGTGGGGATGCCAATCCTGTGTTATACACTGTGGCATGGAGTGTGAAAGATCTGGCAAAGTGTTACAAAAGTTAGTACTGGGTTAGATTAGCGGAAATGTAGGATGCAATGTCTTTGGAGCTTGATCTACATTTTAAAATGTTTTTTTTAATTTGTCCTTTGCTCTGAATATTTAATTCAAAACGTTCACTGTTCAATATTTCACTTAAATGATCTCATTTCATTATGCACTTTGTGATCACTGATTTTCATATAATTAAATGTTATTATTAAGTGTCTACCCGTCTATATTTTAGATGGAAATATTGTAATTTATAGACTTGTCCAGGGTGTTCCCTGCCTCTCGACCAAATTCAGCTGGGATAGGCCCCACAGTATCCCCGATGAGGATAAGCGGTTGCAGATAATGGATGGATGGATAGATATTGTACTTTATACTTTTCAAACAAAATACATTGTAGTGGATTGTTTTTTTATATTGTGGTATTTCTACTTTTACTCGAGTAAAGGATCTGAATACTTCTTCCACCAGAGACTGTTTTGCACCTGCTCTGAACTGCTCCTGCCACTTTAAGAGGAAAGTGAAAGCATGTTGTTGAGTCCATGCTGAAACTTAAAACCAGGAAGTGTCTGAACTACGAAAGAACAACAAACATTTCAACAGACTGTCTCACTACCTACAGACCCCCCTGTGCAGCTGATTCTCTAAAAAAAAACTTATTCATGCTCTGTCTGTTAAAATAATCACAACAGCAACACTGTGTCCTGGCTGCAGTTTTTATTTCCTGTTCAGATATAAACTCTGAGTCCTCTGTCCGTCACATGATAGCACCTGCACAGATATATGATTAAGTGTTAAAAAAATCTCAAGTGTAGCTTTTCCTATGGTCATTTTTTGCTCTGCATTTGAGTCATCTTACCCAGACTTGTTTCTGCCATGGCTCCTTGTGCAGTGTGCACTGACTGAACTCACAGACTCCTCCTTTTCTTCTTCTTCTGGGGTTTTATGGCAGTTGGCATCCTTGTAGTTGCATTACTGCCTCCCTCTGGTCTTTACTCATCCACTGTTAGAATCTATCATTTGTAACCGTGGATGAGTGAATTATAATTAGTCCGACTGTTTTCCAAAACCTCAATATAAAGACCTAAATATAAGATCTTTGATCCTAGCTTCCTAACCTGAAATCATTGCCCTTCTCTCTGTGACATATTTCCTGCATTACATGAGGACATGCTCCACTGTCTCTCATGGCTGCAGGATGGATGGATGTTTCCCTATAGTAAAAAGTGTGCTGTTCAAGTTGCTGTGACTTATTCTTAATCTGCTCATAATTCCTTTCTGTTAATCACATTATTTCTTACCCTTCCTACTTTATTTTGTAATTCCTCCACGCTACTATCATTTCTACATCTTATCTCCTAACTGCCTCATAGCCACTTTTTAATTTCCTTGAATTCCTGAATGTGCTGGTACCCATATGAATACTATTTCTATACCCTGATGGGCTAACTTTGAATTATTGAGCAGTATTTCATACATTATTTTGTAATGTGTTCTGGCTGACCCTGTTTTGATACTCGACAGTCCTGACACTGATTCACTACAGATGAGTATTTTCCCTCCCTATTATCTCTTCCACCCACTCCAATGCTAACAAAACTGCACATAATTCAACACCATGCCCACTTAAATAATTTGATCGTCTTCTAGAAACCATCCCCAAGGCTGCCACTGATACCTCTGTTAGTGGATCTTTTGACTCGTCTGTATACATTTGAATATGTTCCCTATAATTCCTGTCCCTTTAACTGTAATACTCATGAACTAGATCTGCTGTATTATTTTTATCCCTAATATTCATTATCTCTATATAGACACAAACATCCATTCTGGTTTCACAGGCCACTCCACACAGGTTTTGTAGACACTGCAGTTTTTTAAATTCTATGTTAAAGAGATAAAAAAAAAAGAAGATTTTAGGTTGTAGTGTGAAAAGATTATACCATTTGTAATGGCCGAAATAGCTTTTTCTAGTCTTGGTACACCCCCTGCTGGATCCTGTTGTACCCTGCACATTGTTAAAATCAATCCAGTGGTTCCCGAACTGGTGACTTGTCCAGGGTGTACCCTGCCTCTCACCCAATGTCAGCTTGAACCGGCTCCGGCTACCTGTGACCCTAATAACTAATGGAAAATGTATAAGTGGCTCTTGACCTTTTTGACTTCTGACCTCTTAAAAGCCATGTCTATTTGGATCTTCTTGTAATATTTCAGATGTCTATAAGTTGTCTATGAGTTGAGTCATTTTCTCTAAATACTTCTCACATGATTTCACTGTTTGAGGCCCAAATAGATAAAAGCATCCAATACTTCACACAAAAAAGCACACACAAAAGATTAGACAAAAACTGTGTGGCAAAGATTTTCCCCCTAATCTCATCCTCATTTATCATCTCACACCCCCTCATATTTACCATGTGGACCTTTAGAAAGGCCTGACCCAGATGTTGGGAACCACTCTACTAGACTGTATATAAAGTAATTAAAACCAGCTCCCTTTCACAGCAAAATGCTCCTTACACATCGGTGTATCACCATTAAGAATCTAATAATGTATCTATAATGTGCCACAAACAGAATTGTATTGTTGGTTACTTCATACTTGCTATTTATGCTATCATAAAGTTTATTGAAAAAGAAAAAGGTTGTTTCATTCCAATGAAAACATCATCAAAATATTATCATAAAAGTTTCTTGAGGCATTACTAAAGTAAAAAGAACCTTTATAAATGGTGCCTTATCAGAAACAATTTTGGTTTTAAAGACCACGATAAATGCTAATGCCATCGCTCTATGCCGTCTGTTTACATATTTCATTGTTGATTGTACATGTATACTGTAAATCCTGTCCATACTGCCATATTACCATACTTATATTTATATTTATACTAATAACTCAGTTTACACTGTGCCATGTTGCCTCACAGATGTCTTTTGCTTGTATATATTTTTAGATTTGTATATTTCTATTTTATATATTTTAGATATTTTTTACACCTTTTACTTATATTTTATACTTCATGTCTATGCTGTTTGGGATACGAGGGAAAAGTTAATTGCGATGCTCTATATGTCCTGTACATATAGCGCATGGCAATAAAGTTGACTTTGACTAACAATTGTTGTGATAGGATAGAAAGTTACTCACAGGACATATACAGAAAGCACAGATCCCAGAAGTCCTAGAAGGTGCTATATATTTTTGAATCTTGTGCAAGTTATTACCGAGAATATATATATACATACATACATACACATATTATATATATATATATATATATATTATATATATATTATATATATATATACTATATAATATATATATATATATATATATATATATATAGCACCTTCCTTTTGGGACTGTAGGTTACTCCCTAGAAAGGACTGATCGTAGGAAATTAACAGAGGTGACTAAAAAACAGAAGGGTACGCAGCCCCGGCCTAGATTCCGACTTTGGTCAGCTGACTGAACCGCTATGTCACATGATGTTTATGCTCATGGTCCTATTGGAGCAGCTCGCTTTATTTCTTTACAGCCGCTCAGTGAGCATTACAGAGGTTTTTTAAAAGGTCCGTGCAGAGATTCAGGGTTGCAGAGACTTCAAGTTGGACTGAATTACAGTAAGTGAGTTGATATTTACTTTACGATGTGAAGTGTTTGAATGTATGAGTGCGCCAAACGCTTAGAAACGTATTTTTGGAGTCAGTTTTAGGATCCATTTAAATTATTTACTATAGGAGATTATTCCAGTTTTTCAACACATACATCTTAAAGGAAAAGGAGGTGACATCTAATGCCATGCTTTTTGGTGCATGCATGTTTATTTCCACATGTATGACATCTGTAGTATGACTGGGATTTGCTTCAGTCAGCTGACATTTAAAGACTGTGTGATGAGACAAGTCACCTGGCAGGTTGTTGCTGCTCACAGTCACACCCAGTCAGGTGAGTCTCAGGGGGTGTACGCGTGTCAGAGTTTATTTGTCCCTCATATAGAAATATATGACATGTATGCATACCCAGAGTCCCTTAAACCTGTTGTCTTCCAGTACTGACGTCTGATTTAACTTAAGGCTTTTCTTCTGCAGGGATGCATTTAGCGGTGCTTCTTTTTACCTCTGCCGTCTCTGTGGGCACCTTCGCCCTGGACAATGGGCTGATGAGGACCCCTCCTATGGGCTGGTTGGCATGGGAACGTTTTCGCTGTGACATTGACTGTGAGCACGACCCCAAGAACTGCATCAGGCAAGCCACCATAATACACTCACACTTACACACGGTGAAGCTGTTATTTGAAAGAAGACTTGTCTGGTATTGGAGTGGACGTTGCTAGTATAGATATTAAATATTGAGATCAAGAATTATTAAGATTCAATTCTGCTAAAGATGTAGGCTGGTACAACTCAGTGTGTCACCTTTTGACATTTGAACGAGCCACTCTGGACTAGCTGTGTCAGGTTTTACATGTCTTTTAGATGTGTAGAGGAATGGTTCATGAGTACTGCTACGGGTGCTATCTGCAAACATCCTGTTGTAGTATAGGAGTGCTGAGCTCCGGAAACAACCACAAGTTTTGTGACAACCAAAGAAACCTTTGTAGACAAAAATGAGAATGGGAGTGAGTATAAAGCTCTTAAAAGAACACTGTACACTGTCTGCTCTGCACCAAACAGCAAAGAGACACAGTTAGAGACTTGCTGGTGAACACAGTGGAGCATTTAGCAGCTAAAGAGACAGATACCTGTCAACGGTATCCCAAACAGAGTTTAATGAGAGTAAATATTGGACATTATCAGGTTTTGCTCTGTGAATGCTGGATGTTCATCTTAGCAGCCTGAAAAAAAGTAAGAGAGTTTACTGACCCCAAGAGGCAAATATTTGGTAATCAGATGTGCTGACTCTTCCTTTCACCATCTAACAAGACATTTTTGTCCTCCTTCCAGTGAGAATCTGTTCATTGACATGGCAGACAGGCTCTCAGAGGATGGCTGGAGGGAACTTGGATACGTCTATGTGAACATAGATGACTGCTGGGCCTCCATGGATAGAGACGAGAAAGGAAGGCTGCAGCCTGACCCTAAAAGGTATCAGTACAGTACATACTGAACACACACACATAGTGCAAACACTAATCTTTAACTTTGAGCCTCTGAGTCAATAAAACTGCAGAACAAGGTGATTACAATGTGACAGTCACGCAATCATATGTCGTATGCAGCATCAGCATAAGTGTGATCTCCCTGCAAGGTTGAAAACCGTGGTGAGCATTTACAGTCCAAAATCAAACATATTGTTTAGTAGGGGTGTTACTATTCACATAGCTCTGAGTAACATTTTAAACATTGTAGTAGCATCATTTGAATTCAGTGCACTTGGGTATAACATTGCTTGCTCTACCTCAGGTTCCCAGGAGGCATCCCTAAACTGGCACGCTACATGCATGACCGAGGTCTCAAGCTGGGGATCTACGGGGACATGGGCACACACACCTGTGGAGGTTACCCTGGCACCCCACTGGACAAGATCAAGATAGACGCTCAGACCTTCGCAGACTGGGAGGTGGATATGTTGAAATTTGACGGCTGTTATTCCAATGCCACGGAGCAAGAGCAAGGTGAGCAAGGAAGTGACTGTTTTGTGATTTTTTTTTTGTTGATTATGTTTGTTTGACTCTTGTTCCTCTCTTGGACAGGTTATCCTCTCATGTCAAACGCTTTGAATGCAACCGGACGTCCCATCGGCTACTCTTGCAGTTGGCCCGCCTACCAGGGTGGCCTGCCACCAAAGGTATAATCAGGATATAATCAGGTCTTAAAGTTTATATTATCCACATGAAGATTTAGTTATTTTTTAGATTTTTTTATTTTTAGATTTTTACTTTGTCACCATGTGAATCTGATTTATGGTTTCAGGTAAACTACACTCAGCTGGGCAAGATCTGCAACCTGTGGCGTAACTATGGTGATATTGAGGACTCTTGGGACAGTGTCCTTAACATTATTGATTGGTTCTTTGAGAACCAGGATACCCTGATACCTGCAGCCGGACCTGGAAGGTGGAATGACCCTGATATGGTCAGTTTAACATAACAAGACAATTTGCTAGAAACTTAATTGAGCTAGACTTAGAAGTCCTTTTGAGGATGTTCACTAGAACCCTGAAAATACATATCTGCATTTCTTTTTTTGTTTGTCTTCTCATATCATCTTCCTTGGTTACGTGATTTTTAATCTCCACAGCTGATTATTGGAGACTTTGGCCTCAGCATGGACCAGTCTCGAGCTCAGATGGCTATTTGGGCGATTATGGCTGCTCCTCTTTTCATGTCCAACGACCTGCGCACCATCAGCAGCGGGGCCCGCAGCATCCTGCAGAACAAAATGGCCATTAGCATCAACCAGGACCCCCTGGGCATCCAGGGAAGACGCATTATAAAGGTGACACGGCTCAAGTCGAACTTTTGTTTGTTTTTTTATACTGTGCTGTTAACATTGTCCATATTTCTCTGCTAGGAAAAGAGTGGCATTGATGTGTACTGGCGCCCCCTGTCAAAAGATGACAGTGCCCTGGTATTCTTCAGTCGCCGTAATGATATGCCATACCGCTACCAGACTTCCCTCAAGAAACTCAACTACACCACTGGCAGCTACAAGGTACGTTTTTTAAAAGTCTGCAAACTCAAGCAAGGATGTAAAATCTCTGGTTCACACCCTCTCCTTGATTGGGAGACATTCATTTTAGCAATTTGTACATCTGGCTAAAATGGTACTGCACTGTGCTTGACAATCCATTTGTTGATTTTCCTGGCTTTTTTTTAGAAATGCAAGATCACTTTTTAAACATGAGGGAATACTCTGGAACATTATTGGTTCAAATGGATCGAAGAATTTCCCTGTTGACCTCTTATGAGCTGTTGATACTAGCAATCATAAAATGGCATTTAACAAACTACAGGTCGTCTACATTGCTCTCAATTGGTGTGATTCTTACATTATAAGTGACACTCTGACTGTTGTTGATGGTGCAGAGTGTTACGACCATATCTCAGGGTATGACAGAAGTAACATAAAAAACAGATTGTAAGGTTGATAAACAAAAGTATTTTATTAAATGAAAGTTTGTTTTTTAACAAAAGGAGGTGAGGCAAAAAGGGGAACGAAGGGCGAGCGGGTTCTGTAAAAAGAACAATCAAATATAACAAAAGGAGAACTCTAACAGAGCCTATTATATTCTAACTAGAAACCAAAATGAAAAAGAAAAGCCTCACTATCTCAAGCTAATACCAAATAACAAAACACACATCCAAACAGCACCCCTGAACTAATGGGTCTAACAGAAAAAATACTATTGGGTGTGATCAGTAACTACCTCTAAACTAATCCCTGCCCAGTCCCAAACCAAAAATACAAAATCACCACTTCACAAATACAAAATCACTTTCACCACTGTCTCTGATTATGCTACCATTTCATCTTTAAATGGTACCCATATCACTCTCGCTGAGTCATACAAATGTTTTAAGAGTTTGGCTTGACAGCAGATTCATATTCAACATGAAAACATTGTAAATCAAACTGATTTCTGTAAAGGCCATCTATCTGCTCTAAGAGTATTGTTCAGTCAATTGACTTTTTTTATGACTGCACATATTACAAGATATTTCCCACCATTATTTCAGCAGCTGAATACTGTTTATCATGGTGCATTACGCTTTATTGCTAATGACAAAATTTCATCCTTCTTCTATAGAGCTCTGTAACTACAGTACTCGATATGTTACCACGTCACCTGCATGCTGGTTGTCTGGTCGACTGATTCCCAATGTTTCTTGTTCTCAAAATAGATCTCAGTCTCAGTGTGAATACCTGATTAAATAAATGTATATCTTAATTATCTGTGTGCAGAATTACTTTGTTGCACAGTGTTGGGCCACTGGTTAAGACAAGATAAATAATATCTGTTTTATTTGTGGGTTTGTGCATGAATATTACAGGAGAATAACTAAATTTTTCTCCTTTACTCTCCCTTAGATCTTTGATGTCTTTACTGAAAAGACCATGACACTGAAAGACTCCACTGACTTTGTGGTGTCAGTGAACCCCACAGGTGTGGTCATGTGGTATGTCTCTGCACCCGCAAAACTGAGCCTCCGTCAACTCTACAAAGGTGGGAAACTTCAGGGATTTGCCTACGATGATGATGAAAACAACATACCTCCTGTCTTCCTCTGATTGAATCTCTAATGATCACATCACTGTTTCAAGCTCAGTACAGTGGCTCTTCATGAATGATGAATGATCATTATAATGATGCACACATTCATCATTGAGTGCTTTAAGGATTTTATTCTTCACTTAACCACAAAGTGCCAATAAATAGTTCTAAATTGTGAAATCTTAAAGGCATAGTACGATCTATCCCAAGTAATGAAATCACTGGAAGCTTTTTATACTCCACAGCACATGAGAGCTGATGATTGATTTTAATATTTCAGTTGCAAACCTGATCATATATCCGCACTACAGCTCAGAAGTCTCCACTTCTCTTATTGTAACATTTCTTTTAAGGAAGCAAGTCCAAGCTGTTCTAAATAAACACAAGGAAGGGTGATGTCACCCCTGTCAGCTAGATTCCTTTTGAATTATGCGAGTCTTG
Source organism: Larimichthys crocea (assembly GCF_000972845.2). NCBI lineage: Eukaryota > Metazoa > Chordata > Actinopteri > Sciaenidae > Larimichthys > Larimichthys crocea. Next base: position 12,923,189 of record NC_040021.1, read on the forward strand.
CCAGATCCAGATGTTTTGCTCAGGATAAATGTAGAGAAGAAATGAAGGTTTTTATGTGAAATGATTCAGTGAATCATGTGTTTTTTCCTTACTGAAATAAATCATTTTTGTTTCACCTTTTTTCTAAAAGCAAATATTTGTGTTTAATTTTGTGTGGTATAAATAGTAAATTCAATTTCTTTGTTTCAACCACTAGAGACGCACAACCTCCCCCCTTCTTAACATAAGATACCAGGTCCTTTTGTCTTTGTAAATTGTGATGCCTAGACTCAACTTTGCACCTAAATACAAGATCCTGCAGGATACCTCAGATGTAAAACACACCAACGGGGGGTCGGCGCCAATACCTGCAACAGACAAAAGGGTGTGAAAACACCTCCTGGAGGGGCCGACTCCTGCAGCAGGCAAAGGGATGTGACAGGTATCATTTATGTGCAGCAGTGCTGCTGATGATGTATGATGATGAATGTGAGATCACTTTTTGTTCTACATAGAGCAACACTGTGCTGTGAAAGGACTCTCCCAAGAAGGTGATGATTTTGTGTGTGTGCATACGGCCAAATGCTTCATTTACCGGAGTGGCCTAAACTCAAAAACCCTGGCGATACAGGCACAGGAACACTAAAGGGTTTGTTGAGGTGCAGACAGTTCACACAAACATGCACCTATCGCTGTTTCAGTAGTCTGACGTACTTTTAGTTCATCTTTTTCCAAAAACTGTAGGAAAACTTTTGACTCTCACTTCCCAATTTCTAAGTAAGTTTCAACTTCAACTTCAGCTGTTGTGTTTTCCTGTGGAAATTACCATACTAATATCCTTCTCTTTATTTTGTTATGTTTAGTGCTCTAAAACCAAGAGCACTGTACATTTTTTGGCTTTTGTTCATGAAAAACTTTACAGTGCTTAACAATGTAAAGTGTATGCCACAGCTGCCCTAAAACAGCATTGGTAATTACAAAATCATTTTTTGATGTTTCTGTAATGGTTAACACACCAGTATGTAGAAGCTCTTTAACCAAACTGATATTTTTAATGCTAAAATATAATGAATTATCAAATGTACTGTTTCACAGAAAAACTGAAAAATAGTAAAGACACATTATTATTTCTTGATTAAAATGTCAAATTATAGTTATTTACTTGCATTGCTGAACAGAAGAATTAGTTTTAGTGGTTGAATGTTATGCTTGATTCATTTCTGACCTCTCAGAGAAGCCCAGTGAGCCGACTCAAACTTGGATATTAAAAGATGAATTCAGTTTGAAATTCCTTATTTCTGTTCAAAATGGTAAAACGCTGAAAGCGCACTGAAAAAAAGAGCCTCTATTAAAGCACTTCATGATGTTCGATGGTCTCTGACAGGTGGTCTGATAAATTTGTTGAGCATTGTAAATAAAAACTGTTTTCATTAGCAGCCATACAGCAGATATCAATACCAACCTAACAAGCTTGATTTAAAGGGGAGTGTGATTATGAATTTTTTCAGGCAAAAATGATTTCATGCACTGTGGAAAAAAAAAACCCAAGTCATAGATGTGCTTATATGATGGACAGAAAATAAAGACAGAGAGCAAAAACTAATCATTTAACCAACATGATCACATAGACAAACATCCATATTGAGCCAGTAGAGGTCAGTGCTGCGCTTCAGGCTGTATGGACCTGATGCCATCGGCCTTTCAGCCCCATCCATTGCTAAAAAAAAAAAAAGCACCTGCTGAAGAGCACGAGGACAGTCAGCCCATTCTGCTTTATCTCTTTGTTATGATTCACTGTCCTCTGACATCACCTTCCCCCATTTTTACACATGCATAACAATGTATAAACTCTTTGTACTTGTATGTTGCTCTCTTTTATCCGTCATTTGTTAATTCTTCATTGTATTCATTTTGCCTCCTTATCTTCATTTCTCCCTTCTTTCTACCTCCTCCTCCTCCTCCTCTGACATGTCTCATTGTGCTAAATCTTGTGCATAGTATCACCTCTGGCCTTGGCCTTTAATCTTTGTGTTTGCACACAGTCTTAAGATACTGTAGTAGTCACATGAGTGTGTGCATTGGCATCCATGCTACTGCATGTGCGTACGTATGACATGAGTACAATTCGCTTTTCTTGACACACACAGACATGTCCCTTCTAGGTCATTTCAGGCCAGATTGACTGTGTGCATGTCTGTGTGTGTGTGTATGTGTGTCTATGTGGGAAAGAGTATCATTGCCTTCCTTTCTTTCTCTTTCACTCGTCTCAGATATCCGTTGGCAGGCTGAACACCACACATCTCTTCGCTGTCAAGGTCCCTGCAGCTTGGGAACATGACGTGGGAGAAAACACGAGGCAGTTATGATAGAGGAAAAGAGAGAGCAAAGGAGAAGGAGGAGGAGGGAAAGGGGGGGTCGGTACCAAAAGTCTATTAGAACCAGCAAATGGGCAAAGGAAGGAGACTGGGAGATGAGATGAAAGAGAGAGCAAATGAGTATGGGAGGGGGTGTGAGATGAGTGAGAGCGTTCCTGCCGATGCTCACGTAGGCCCACAGCTGCAGAGAGGCGCAGTTGCCACTCTACCCCCCCCAACACCAATGCTGGCATCCCCTAATTCAAATCAGGAGTTGACCCCCTCCCTCCTTCCGACAACACACGGGTTTGTTGTCACGCTGGTAGTCACACTTTTAGTCTCACACCCAGATATAGCGGGGACAGAACAGTCATGACCGGACTAGGATAGATAGGATGCACACTTTGCATATAGGTCAGAATACATGCATTGTCTCAAAGGAGGACACACATGCTCATACAGTCAAAACCCCCATTGTGCTGCCACAGAAAAAGAAAAGTAAATAAGCTTTGTCTTTTTTGGTGTTTAATGTTTACATTTCTGTTCATGCATTACCACAAAAGCTGCAGTTATGTCCAAAAATTACACATTAGACTCTCAATGTGAGCATGTCAGAATGATTTCTTGCACGTCCGCACTCACTCACACACACACACAGTTCATCCTTGAGGTGACATCACTTTCTCCAGTGCTGACTGTCTGTGTGGCTACTTGCTGACTCATGATATCACCATACTAAGATCTGATCCCAAGCATAAAAGGTATTATTCACAGTTATCACATCCCACTGTAATTTTATCTTCCTCTTTGACTACCACTGCCATTCAATCCCTTCAATACCATTATTAATTCTTCCTTGATTCACCAGATATATGAAAGCAGAAGACAGGGGAGGTTGAAGGCCAAACTGTGTAACAGATACTGTGAAGTGTAAAACCTTTTTTATTTTGGCTGAGCCATGTGCTCACGCGCAGGCTACGTGACTCACCACTACCAATCCTTGGCTGTTCCTATTCTTTACCAAAGTAACTGGAAAGCTAATGTGTTTGGTGTGTTCACTGCACCACTTTGCAAAGACAACTGAGAACAGAGAAGATAAATGAATTGTTGGCCTGTTTAATGAAGCAGCAGTCTGTAGCTGATAGTTCTGTGGTGCAGCTGTAAAGTAACTACCCTAATGCTAACAAAAAGCAAACCATACACTGAGGATGAGTTTGTGAAGACATGCACGATAAAGGCCGATCGTATGCCCCTACAGGCTTCCGCCAACATCAGCTTTACGAGAAACTCTGTGACAGATAAGATTTCGGATCTTGCTGGAGCCAAGTTGAGCACCAAGTAAAGTCATTTTTTGCATTTCCTGTTGCGGTTGATACGAGCACATTTTATATAGTTGTTGCTCAATTGGCCATATCCATTTGTTGTGTTGATGAGACTCTGACTCACTGAGGAGTTCCTCAAGTTGGCGCCGATGACAGACGTCACAACAGCAAATGACATTTTCAACTCTTGTTGGAGCGCTACGTGGTGCCATATTTCAGGAACAAATTAAGCAAAGGGCCTGTAAAATGCTCCTTCAGTGGCGTTTCCACCCCGACCAGAATACAGGAAAAACAATGATTGTGCTCATATTTAAAGATGCTGAACATTGTGCATGGATGGTTGATTAATTGTGAACATTTTCAGAATGTACTACACTAGAGAGATCAAATTATCGCTGTATCCTTGAACTATAATGACATCACTGTCATGTGAATGAGTCCTTTATATCTACAGTGGTACCGGATCCTCTTCTCTAACATGATGAACTGTAGTATTTCTATAGTAGCCCAGAGTGGACAAACCACACACTGGCTATAAATAGGGCTTGTTGTGTTTTGTGTGGTGTGTTTAACCTAACTTACACACACACACACACACACAGACACACACACACACACACACACACACACACACACACACAGAAACCCTGGCACTGTGCTTTTCAGTTCATCCTTGAGGTGACATCACTTTCTCCAGTGCAGACTGTCTGTGTGTCTTGTGTTTTTTGTGGTGTGTTTGACTTAACCACATCAAATCACATGGAATCCACCACAGTCATCGGCTGCAGAGAGAGGCAGAGAAGGCAGCTCCGCTACTCTACGCTACAGCCCTCCTCCAGTGGGTGACATTACACACTTCTGTTCTGTTGGACTCTGGACTCATAAAGCAAAGGACAATGTGCCTGTTGCAGACTCACTGTGAGATCTCTCCTTTATCTGAAAAGTACTGGTGCATTAAATTGATTTGGGTTTGGACTCTGGATGACTTTTGGAAGTTGTCCTCTCCTGTTCTGCCCAATGGACCGTTCCAGCGGAGGATGTCCTGCTGGCTGTATGGAAACGCTGTTATTTCAGCTGTAGTGAAGATGTGTGGATATAGCTGCTGTTGCATTAACAAGACTGGGAGATGTGGAAATGTGCACACATGTAGAAAAAAATGGATTGTGTCAGCAACAATAACAACGTCTCATCACTGATCTAAACTTATATGATGTCGGTGCAAAAACTTTTCATGAGGCAGCACTTGTTTCAGCATGAATGTAGCCGCTAAACTTCTTGTGAAATGCTTTTGTGGTCTTGATTTTTATGAATGAATGTCTGGATTTGTCCACCAGTGGCTGCTGTTGACTCAAACAGACGCGCCTGGTAACTGTTTCCACGACGCTTCTGTGTACGAGGCAGGCTGCACGTTGCTGAGGCGTTGGGTTCACATGGCAACTAGCCAGACTGTCAGCTGCTTACTGGCAGCCTGTGTGGGTCAAAGTCAGACACTGCAGCCAATACTGCTCTCTCTCTCTCTCTCTCTTATACACACTTGACCACACACACACACACACACACACACACACACACACACACACTCTGTCATGGTCTCATTCTTTCCCTTTAACTTTGCAGACACATTCAAACACACACACACACACACTCATCCTGGTGTCTCTCTCTTTTTTTTTTGCAACTCCCTCTCTCCTCTCCTGTACAGACAAATCCTCTATATCCTCAATCCCACGGGATACTGTAACCACACTCACCTTCCTGCCGAAATACTGTACATCTGTGGGTGTGTGGGTGTGTGGGGGGTCACCTCATTCCCTGACTGTATGTCCCTGTTCCTTCGTATTCCCTGTCTGAGGTTTCCATGTCAGATCTCAAAGCATTTCTGGGCAGCAGAACAAAACCCCGTCTTTTCTCTCACTGGTTGGACCAGAGCACAACCAACACCTCAGCAGGATTTAGCCCTAATGGACTCCAAGGAGAATGGTTGGAAAGGACTGGAAGAGCAGGTGGAGTTCTTTGGCAAGTGTGTGTTGCTGGTATGCATACATGTGTGCATGTGTCGGGGGTCACACTAATAGAAACTTGACAAATTTCCAGCAGATATTTGATCTGCATTCACACTACAACAATTCAGTAGGTAACATGATGCCATTTAAGCCGCTGCTGATAATGCATCTATTTTTGGGTAAAGCCCCATAATGAAGCACAGCATGATGCAGTAGAAACACTAACCAACAAGATTAGCTGGCAAAATGGTTTCTTGTGTGTGCAGCCAATAAAAATAGAGACGTGATCGGTCAACAATGCTTCTCATAACATTCAGTCAGGTCCACGAATGCACATGTGCATAATTTTCTGTGCTATTTTTGTTTGGCTCTATCAGCATGGAGACTTTCTATTTTTTTCATCATCTCTTGTCTCTCAGCAGTTACAGAGACCACTTTCACCTGCCTGTCCGTCAATCTGTCACTTGTTCATATCAGTGTGTCTAAGTAAAGGTGTCTCGAAATGGATGTCATAGCTTGTCATTGATAATTTCATTTCTGCCAATGAAACCATCATGATTTGAGGTCTGCTTCTTTTAGCAGATGCTAAACCACAGTGGCTGTTTTATTATATTTTTAGCCACTTCTATTGTTCCCAGAATCCTAATAACTTTGGTGATCCCTGATATCTCAATTTCCACTCAAACTTACCTGCACTGCGGTGTCGATTCGCTCGGTTGGTAGAGCATCTGCCCCATGTACGAAGGCTCGGCAGTGGTCCAGGGTTGGATTCCGACCTGTGGCCCTTTGCTGCATGTCGTTCCCCATCTCTCTCTGCCCACATTCCTGTCACTCTTCAGCTGTCTCTGTCAAATAAAGCTCGAAAAAGGCCAAAAAATATCTTTAAAAAAAAAACATATCCGCACTGTTAGCATGCTTACATTTAAAATGTTTAAAACGCTTAAATGTTAACATGCTAAACCCTAACAAAAAGCAATGTAAGACTTCTCTGCAGGTAAAAAGGCACATAACTTTAACCTGTTACAACATATCATAGTCCTTCAATGATATGATCCTTCAAATTTCTTGATTAGTGCATTCTGTCCATTTCCATAAGCCCCCATGTTAAAATGTCCAACTTAACAGTAGAAATAAACATGTTTACAGTCTACAAAAAACAGTTTCCCTGTTCATGACAACTGTACTAAATTTGAATTTTTATATAATTCACCTGTTCAAATTACAACAGTGTGGCCGCAGGTCGGTGCCGTTACAGATTGTAACGACTTGTTGGAGCACTCAGGCATTATTTGGTCCGCCTCAGGTTGATCCATATCTTTTTTAGATTAGCCGAGAGGCCAGGACAGCCAACGTATCATGCATACACTGTCCATTCTTTATACTATCAGTAGACTGACCTCATAATGAACTCTTTTTGTACATGAATAAACAAGAAATAAATGGTGAAGTAGTTGCACAAGAGCCTTACATAGAGGTATAAAACCGTAAAAAGAAATAGACTCACAAACAACTCCGAAGTGTGTAAACCTAAAAATGAATGTTAACCTAAACTGAAGCATTCACCACCTTCTGTAAGGTGCAGTAATGGCTGGGGACATTTGTACTGCCTAATCCTTTCAGTTTTCCTCTTTGAGGCAGTTGAGGTTAGGGTGCAGAGTTACGACACACGTTTTAGTAAGCACGCGTGGAGACGACGCCCATCCAAGTCATTTATTGAACATTAATCTCCGGTTGACTTTCAAAACTTATAAAACAAAATTAAATGAGTAACTTAACAAGCAAGGTCCAAAAACATTTCGGCATGAGTGTGTGGTCGGAAAACTTTAACACTCCGCCCATAACAACTCCAAAACATTCATTGATAAAATTAAATAGCCACCTGTCTGTGGGAGGCGCATTACAGACGTCACAGTCAGGTTGAATTAAAATAAACATTTCTCACCTTTTTAAATTTTAAACTAGGATGGCTTAGATAATTTCCTTCATAATAATTTCTTTTATAAATAAAAATACCACAATTAACTGAAACCAAGTTTATATATTTTCTAATTATAGCTCCAGGATTCAATATGGCTCCAACATATTAGATACACACACATTAGAAGACAATGAAACATGGCGAACATGGAGAACAATACAGCACTTAAACATCAGCTTTGGCATCATCATCGTGAGCATGTTAACATTAAGCTCAAAGTGCGGCGTCACAGAGTGACGTAGTCTTGTTCGTTCATTCAGTACGGTTGCTAAATGTGTCACAGAGCAATTGCATTGGCTTTAAAATGATGTACATTATAAATCATAATGTTCCACAGTGAAGTCATTGTTTAATAAGCTTTTGATCATTTGAATAAACTCTTAGCTGCATTTTTTTAAGAGGACAAAATATTTCTAAAGCTGGAACACCATGTTATTATGATTTAGATTGGAGACTTGTTCATTTAGTTGATCCCTTGTCTATTGCCTCTTGTCTATTAATCAAATACGCAGAATATCCCGTTCTTTTGGATACATCTGAATCTGTTTAATACTGTCTGTTGGCCAATCAGCCTCTCCCTCTCTCTCTCTATTTCACGCACGCACGCACGCACGCACACACACACACACACACACACACACACACACACACCACTGACCTATTTCTCCTGAGGCGATTGTGTGTCTTTTATTTAAAATCTTTGTGTCAGGTAGGTCAATCAGAGCTTGTAAAGACTGTGCTGCCTTGCCAGCCTCCCACCTCCCCCTCAGGTTCTAAAATCCATGTCATTTGGCTCGCTGTTGGCTGGAAAAGATCAAACAGCACATGCAGGGCTGACCTTCAGCCCAGCGTCCCCGCCGCCTGCTGTGTATATCTCAGCAGGCATAGTGCGTCTAAACATTAACTCTGGGGACTGGGCACAGTTTAGTCTAATGGAGCTTGTATGTGTGTGTGTGTGTGTGTACTTAGTTGCCTGATTGTGTAAGTCTATATGAAAACTGAAAAGATATAAATATAGAGGGATGATGTCTTTACATTTGAATGTTTCTGGACAGTGAAGAGAGAGGCAGAAAAAAATATGTTGCTCGGCTCAAACTGCAATCTCTGACATAATCACACACTTGCAGTGTTGGTGAGAAACAAGAGTTCAGGGTGCAGAAAGCACCTGCTGTACTGGCACAGCCCGGCCAGAGTCCTTCTGGCAGCACTAGGGCCGATCATACGTGCACCTGCACCAGGGAGTCCACCTGTGCTGTGGAGTACACATCCACACTTGGAGCTGGCTGCCACCTGCATCAGAGGGGCTTTTTCACCAGACAGCGTGGTTCACAGTCTTGGAGCTGATATGTGAGCAGCTGTTCTTTCAGTCCATTATGAGCACAGTTGAGGCTTTGTGCGTCGTGAAGAAAAGATCTACTTGTCAAAACTCTGACGCAAAAGTCCCCAGAAATGTGCAACAGTGTCAAGGGAGTTTTTTTTGGGTCAAGTTATGTGTGAACGTTGTCACGTACAGCATTGTAAATGACTCATAGTTACACTGTCACACATACACAGAGTCAGATTTGCTCTATCGCTGCATTTTCATTGACTGCTGCTTGCCAGACGAAGTACACTGATGGGTAATTTCCAAGATTGTGACACTTTGTCCTGTTACACTCTTTGAATGTTCAGTTATCTATTGCATATCAAATAAAAAATATGAGGCCTGAAGCACCTTGCAGTCACAATACTCATGCACACACAAAACCTTTTTTTTAAATAAAATATTGTGTTTGTTTTATCATATCAATTCAGCTTCAAGGTCATCTGCATTTGCCCCATGACCACTGGGGGGCGGTAGGGTATTGCCTGACCCATGATGGGGCATTTGATCCCCAATAACTCAGGTGCTTTCCCCTCAGGACCCGTGGTGCTACACTGAATGACTCAATAACCCAGACCTTTATGAATGAATGGCATTTGGTGTCAGGTCTGTTTTAGCTGACCTTGTCTCCAATGCTCTGCACTTGTGATTTACACTGGAAACTCAATCCATGATCCAACAATAAGACTGTTTTAAGAACATTTTGTCTCCCTTTTCTCTCCGTAAAACTGTTGAAAAAGCTGCTGTAAACAAACGTGTATGGCGGTGTGTGTTTCTTTGAAAGTCAACACTCTACTAATATTTGGGTTCTTAGGTCAAACGAGCACACAAAAGAGTGACAGTGGGCACAAATGAAAGGAAGAAATTAAAGGAACTAGAGGACAACGTGCAGATAAGAGTCTTCATTCCAGGAGTCCATAAATCACCTGTGTTTGACCTCCTGACCTCATTGCAACACATGGACACCTCTTCCACTTCCACTATTTGCTGTTCAGCAGTAGCCACATGGAGAACATTTTTTCCTCAAAGGAAATGTCTGATAAGCCCTAATCTCTCACCTTGATATTTTATGCTACCCAACAGCCCATTTTCATTCCCTCTAGCGCTTTGAAGTCCTGAAAAGCAGCCTTTGTTTATTTCCGAGCGGGGTGGGACAAGAAATCTGCTGATCTGCCGCTCATGTGAACGATATGGAAATCGGGACATGGGAATTTGGGTTTGAGAATGCCACAAAAAGGAATAATAGCTTGGAAATGTGCGACTTAAATGAAAGTTATTTGCGGTGGCATGAATGGAAATATTGTTGTGGGAGGATTTATTGTGATTGTGTGTGGGAATTTAAAAAGTGGGGGGGATGAGAGAGAGAAAATATGATGGATTTCTTTTTTATCTGATGTTGAACTTCCTGCTGTTATGGTCTGCTTGCTGTGTATTCACAAATACACACACACATGCAAGTATGCTTATATTGACGTGTACAGTCTGACCCACAAGTACCTGGATAACAAGAGCTTTCAACACCTGTGGAAAATATGACCGCATAAAGTCACAAGACTACCGTTGTAATTAGCCAGTGTCAAATATTTGACTTTGTCATCAGAACCACCTGTCGCTCACAGTCCTACACGCACACACACACACATACACACACACACGCACACACACACACACACACACAAACAGACTTGTTTTTGTCATGTCACTGCGTCAAGTAAAATTATTTCTCAGGGGATTTTGGTTTTGGTTTATTCACAGTATTGTAATGCATTTGCAAAAATATAACAATGTCAGACCTGTCACGGAGAGAGGAAGAAGAATGATTCGATTTATTTCCATCACTGTTCCTGGAATTTACACAGTTCCCGAAAAAGAACAACAAACAGACAATGTTTGTCCATCAAATTATACATATATAGAGAAAAGAGGTATAAAAGAACAGCTGTGAAACAAGTTTAAGTTGCATAGGTCAAGATAGGAAAAGGTGGATAATAGAAAACGTATCAAGATTGTCACGTTCTATATATTATTTACCCTCTACCTGTTACCTTCTTCCCATGTATAATCCTAAAAACTATCAAATATGAAGAACATGGCCCGGCACTGGAATCCAGTGAAGCTGTAAGAACTGACATCTATTGGACTGCTGGATCGAACGCTGGATCTAACAGAAGGCTAATCGTGACTGTTTCTACCAAGCCTTAAAGGTCCGGTGTGTAAGACTGTTTGCTATTCACTTATAATGGCAGACATGCAATGTAATATGAACAAGTATGTTTATATTAGTGTATAACTGTAAAGAAATAAGACTACTACTACTGCAGCTACTTTAGCATAAGCCTTTTGTATCTACAGATGCTGCGGGCCCTCTTCCATGAAGTCCGCCATGTTGAATCACTCTGTTTCTACAGTAGCCCAGAACAGACAAACTAAACACTGACTCTAGATATGTCCGATAATGTTTTTTGCACATTTCACCGCCACCATAGTTTATGTTGGAAGGAGAGGATGAGGCGACAGGGTTGCGATCAGCAAATACAGCGCTAGATGCCACTAAATCACACTGATCCTGTAATCTAATCTTAAATGTAGGCATAATCATTACATGCAAGCCTTACCTTACATCTTAACCAAAAACCAAGTTAGTAACCATAACATTTAATGGTTTTCTCTGTGGGGAGTCCTCATAATGTTGTCTTGACTTGTCACGTCCCGAGTATTTTGTGGCTTACCATATAACCTTCTATTACCGCTGTAGACAGAAGTTGAGGCAACATAGATTAAACTCCAACATTACACAATGAAAAGTGACTCATGTTGCATGACATAATTTAATATTTATGTCATCCTCCTCTACTGAGGCAGTAATACATGATGACTGCAGTCACAATGATGATGACGATGCTGATGATAGCCACTGAACTTTACAGCCTGAGCCACCTCCATTACTGAGAACCTGGAGGATATTTTAAACGGCAGCTCTCACCGCTGCAGAATGTAGATAAACACATACCATCTAAGTTCCCTGTCATAATCCTACAGTCAACAAACCTTCCTTGGCAACACTGCCCCGCCAGTTTGCAATGTGAAGTCACAATTACAGTACCTCTAATTACCGGTTTACCTCCGTGTATGCATGTGTGCCGGCATATGCTTGTGAGTGCGCATATCTGTGTTTCTACCCAGGAGATGCCAATGTCTGCAGGACAAAGAGGCCTGAGGATGTGGGAGCAAGAGAAATCCCTTAACTGCACTACTGCATGGTTCTCCTCAAGCTATAAAAAAGTATTTTAACCAGAATGTCTCAGAAATAGTACCCTGTATATGCTGCAGCATGCAAAAAAAGAGACACATTCTTAAAGTGAAACTGAAAAATCAACAAAAAGTAAGGAAATGACATAGATGAGAAAAGTTTAGAGATGTTATATAACCGACTGTAACCCTCTTTCTAAGAAATAGCTGCTTGCTTGCACTCCATTTTCACTGCCAGAACTCAGGAGTTATATTTGGCCTATGTTGCTCTGCTCTGCCTTTCTTTTGACTGTCCTTTTCCTCTTGCTTTGCCAAGGGATGGAGAGATAAACAAGAGGCTCATAGCCATGTTAGCAGCTACGTGAGAGTGCATTTACTACAGTGGTGATTTGAGCTTAATGCTAAAGCTCAGACATGTTTTTTTTATTTTTTTATCTTAGTTTAGCATGTTAACATTTAGACAAAGAACAGCCGGTCCTGATGATGGCGCTAGATGTACAGTTAGGTGAAATTATTATAATTCATCCTGTGAGTTTCAAACTGAATGACAATCCATCCAACAGAAAACTGCAAATGTCAAGCTCATGGTGGCGCTAGAGTAAAAGTCAGTGGACCACTGAAGTCTTTAAGACCATCAAATGAACAACATCCAATTGTTGTGCTGCCATGTTTAGAGCCACATCATGAGTGTTGCTAAAAGTAGTGAGATTTGTGACTCTTCATGCCAGATTTACATTGATCTCTAATTCAACACACCGTTTCATCATCAAAAGTGCAGCGATCTCAAAATAGAACAGTAATGGAGAGAACAAACACAGAGGGCAAGCGAAGGATGGAGAAATTGAATTATCTCTCTGCGTAAAGTGGGGGTGGAGACATTACATGAATCGTTAAAGGACAGAACAGAACAACAGACAATGATGGCACGAAAGATCAATAAGGGAAAGGGCAAAAGGGGGAAGTCCTTGCAGGAAGTCGGTTAAAGGATAAACAAATGGAGTTAAGTCAGCCAAAAAAGAGCATAAAGAGGATGTGTTTTTAGTGTCATCATTTAGAGGAAAAGGAAGAAAAAGAGAGAACAGGAATAATGTTGATGATTCAATTTCAAGTTCCTCATCTAGCTACAACTATAAATTGTTATCTGGCTCTATGTGCCAGGGGGAAAAAATGTGAATGAAGCCTGTGTGTCTGCAAGTGCGAGACACGTACTTCCAGTTCTCACAATGCACACATTGTTGTACATTTAAACATACTCCGTATTATAAACAGGCACACAGTCACACCCAGATATGCACCAATGTACAGAGGGTGTTAATCGCTGGCATAGTTGGGCTATCGTCACCGCTCAGGAACTGTGCCACTTTCCTCTGAAACCTGAGAAGCAGCATTGACATTATCTGTGTGCAGAAGTATTGGGAAGGAGTGATAGGGGGTACAAACCAAAGCAGTGACACCTGCACAAAACCTGTGTGCACCTTTCTGATCCATTAGTCGACAGTTCCTTCTCCTGCTGTCAGAAATCTTGGGGAACTGCCTCCCTGTGAATCCTAACCTTCACTTCATGGTGCGGTTCATAAGCTCTAACCTACAACCTGTAGCTCACCCACCTTGGTCTTAAGAAAGCCCCTGGTTTGTAGCTGTGTGGTCAGCGTCTGTTAAGCTGCCAATTGGGAACACATGCCATTCCTAAGAACCCTGCGGGACTGGGGGATCTGGTGACAGCAGCTCTTGGCTTACAGATAGTCGATGCTAAAATGAGATACACAGGCAAGTGGAGGAGGGGAGGGTGAAGCAGGAGAAGAGTAGTGTGGGAGCACCGGGAGGTATGAGCAAGAGAGAGAGGGAAGTGATGTGGAGCTGTGATGACCACGCGCCCATGAGTTCATGTTGACCCCTTCTTACTTCACCCAGGAGTGCAGTGTCAACTTTCTTATATTATCTCCAAGGCATAGAAAGAATTCAGATTAAGCTACTCGCTTTCATCTCCGCTTGATTTAACATTGTTTATACAGTCTTGTGTACACACTGCAGGAAGTGAAATCCCATTAGGGCTCGCCTGATTGTCGATTCACAGTACCTGACATACATTCTGTTTTTTTAAAGATATTTTTTGGCCTTTTCAAGCTTTATTTGTGACAGAGACAGCTGAAGAGTGACAGGAATGTGGGGAGAGAGAGATGGGGAATGACATGCAGGAAAAAGCCACAGGTCTCATTTGAAACCTGGGCTGCGTACATGAAGCGGATGCTCTACCAACTGAGCTAATCGACACCCCAACCTGACGTACATTCTTAATGGGAGCTCGTTATTGCTGAAAATACCTTGTGAAGTTTAAATATATGGGGTATTATATCATTCAAAAAGGTGTACTTGGAAACAAGGTTTTGTAACCGCAACCACAGTTTTGTGAACTTGCACATTTATGTTTGTATCTGTAAATTAAATGCAAGTACTTTAGATCCTGCAAGCCGGTATTCACATCTCCAATCGGCTTTGCTGGAATCCACTCGGTGAGGCTGTTGACAACTTGGCAACTGCTAGCTGGAAGATCACACTGGAACACACACAACCACGTAAAACGACCAAAATCTACTGCATTTAGCGCATTTATAAAACCCCCAGAATGAATGACATTAAAGGTGGAGAGAATACAGATTATATTCGCAGTATAAGGTTAAACACATTTAAGCCATAATCTCACAAAATGATCCTTTCTAAAGTAAATATAGGTATTTTATTTCTCAAATATTTTACACCATCTCAGGAAACATTAAGCTCTCCAAGTACCACCATTATGACAGATGTCAAAATACAGCATCGTAGGCCGACCGTATTCAATTACACACAGTTCATGCAGGAGGCAGGTTTATTGCCAATAAAAAGATTATTTCTGGTTGAATGTTGTTGAAAAGGGTTACTTCTTATCCACATATCTCTTCTTAATATTTTCTGTTTGGAGTCACAATTTTTTTTACTATCTTTTTAACTTTCTGTCACATTTAAGCTCATGGATGAGTCATGGGTGTATAAATGAAGATGGCAACCACGGGCTGATATTAAAACAAAGTATTACAGGAAATGCAAAACAAATTAATTGTAATTTAATTATGTTCCAGCAGTCTCATTGTTTATTTTCATTTAAAACTTTGTAGTATCTCTTTTGTATATGTTTTAAATTCATTTATTTCCTCAAGATACTGTACCACTATAGGGAGGTCGCGTACAACCACTGGTACTTGTATTACAGTTTAGGGAACCAGTGCATTATGCAACAGAGGCAGAGGCAATTCTGAAATTTCTTTCCAAATACATTAAATATGTTGGAAAATAGTTGCTGAAAACGTGAAAAGATTTTAAACGATATATTACTGAAATGTGGAGTTAGAGGTTAAAACAGTTTTTCACCAGTTTTTAGCACAATATTTTTATTGGCGGTCCTAAAGGGTGGCACGCTGAGGCCACCCCGAGCATACCCCTGCACTCATAGCAGAGAGATTGAGATGAATTCATCTCACTTGGAGTGTTTCAAAGTTAGTCATGTCATTTTCTAAACTCATCTGACACGTTTTTAGTCGCTTCAAAATTGCTGCTTGACTGGATTGACTGGATCTAGGAGGACATCAGTGTGAACAGCTCTGCGGTGTGTTTGATTAGATTATTAGATTCACGGTCAAATCCAAAGTGTACAGAACTGCAACACACAGTAAACATGTCAAAAGTGTGTGTGTGTGTGTGTGCGCACACTCCTTTGCAAGTTTTTCTTTGTTTGCCTCACAGGTCATGAATGCACACTCTAGCAAAAGTTCAAGTTCAGATTAAGTACACCTTTTGAATCATATAATATTCTATACATGTAGGCACACCTCACTGTACAAGGGTAAATAATACATGTACACCCCCTCTAGGCTGACATGAAAAGAAGCTGACATGGACAGAGAACATACACTTTAATGAATACTTCATGGAGTTTTTATTTGAGGCAGCGTTTCATTCCTTTCTAACTTTACCCTGAATTTGATAAATATTTGATTTAGTTTTGGAAACGTGTGTGTGTGTGTGTGTGTATGCTCAGTGAGTGTGTGTGGGTGTGTGTGTGTGTGTGTCCTCTTATCTATCTGTCCTTGAGCTTGAGCTTGCCAGACAGACCTGGGGGAGCCTACAAACACAGAGTGTACAAGCAGTAGGAAATGTGCAGTATTTCTTGAATATATTTCTCCCGCCTATGTCCAGGTAAAATCACAGCCCTGAGAAGATGTTTCACTGTGCTTGGCACCCGAATCTAGCAGGCTTTCACAATGAAGGGTTTCAGATTGGTTCAAATCACCGTTTGTCTGATCTTTCAACCCTGTGTTTTAAGGTTGGGTTAGGTTCAGGCACAAAAACAACTTTGTTAGGGATAGGGAAAGATCATAGTTGTGCTTCAAAAAAGTTACGCATCCAGCGTCATAGTTACAATAAGGGAATGACCACATGAGAGCAGTAATGGCTAAATTGGGTAAAGGAAACTGACGTTCACTGGTGGTATGAAGCAGAGAATGATCAGTGGTCTGACCTATCCAGCCACCCAGACTGTCTCCTGCTGTGGACTTTGTGGCTCTATAACAATGTCACTTTACTTCCTTCTTTCTTCCAGACGGACAAGAGTCATAATTACTATGGCTGCTTGAGGGCTTTGTCACTTGAACCTAAACATATGTTTTTGGGCATTTGCTGAAACAACTGATGCTTTCGTTTTTCTTGGGAGGACAGTCTCGGTAATAGTTGCTTATTTGTGTCATGCCCAGATATATAGACATAGACTTAAAAGGCACCAAAAAGACTGCCGCAGTGATGAAACAATTTTCGACTGAAAGAACATTGCTTTTCACATAGAACATTACACTGTAATAGAAAAACGCGGCCTTTCTCACAAGCTCTACAAATAAATAAAGCCACAAAAGGCTCCTTTCCGAAAACACAACTGAAGTCTTTTATTATCTTCCAATGAGAGACATTTTATAACATCAAACAATGAGCAATGTTACCCAAAAAGACTTTGACTAAATGCATTTTCATGGACTTTTTTGATGCATGTTTTGTTTTAAATTGGGCATAAAAAAACTGAAAAAGCTAAAAGGAAATTGAAATGAAGTATTTTATGCTGGTGGACGTGAAAAAAATGTTCTTTACAAAAAATTGCAGCAGAAACAGATGTGTTTCAAAAATCATGTGACTTAAATATCTACTGAAGCTTCTGTTGCACTGAATATTATATAATATTGGTGAATTCACATTTGCTTTTGTTGATTTTTTTGTTTGAATCGTGCATTCAATTTGTACCTTTTCTGTAATCTAACCTAAATCATCCAACAAATTAAGTTAATCTTCTTCGTGAAGGTAATCTGATCCACTTGTTAGTGTTTCTAAACAATGAAGATATGTTATACCCTACCAAGGCCACAGAAGAACACTTGTTTCTAATTAGCTGACAGGTATTATCAGTGTAAATCAGGGCTGTTAAACTGCAGGTAACCATAGCAGCAAAACCCTTTCCTGCATGTTAATGGATCCAGTCGACTGAATCCAAGTGATGCAACAGTTTACTCTGCGATGCAGCCAAGTCTAACAGTCGGCCGCATGCTACAACAGTTCACTTGGCAATGCAGCACAGCTGCTGGACCTGTGATACAGCTGCTTTGGGGCATTTGCTGAAACAACTGATGCTTCTGTTTTTCTTGGGAGGACAGTCTCAGTAATACTTTCCTATTTGTGACATGCCCATATATATAGACTTAAAAGGCACCAAAAAGACTGCCGCAGTGATGAAACGATCTGATCCACTTGTTAGTGTTCCTAAACAATGAAGATATGTTATACCCTACCAAAACCACAGAAGAACACTTGTTTCTAATTAGCTGACAGGTATTATCAGTGTAAATCAGGGCTGTTAAACTGCAGGTAACCATAGCAGCAAAACCCGTTCCTGCATGTTAATGGATCTAATCGACTGAATCCAAGTGATGCAACAGTTTACTCTGCGATGCAGCCAAGTGTAACAGTCGGCTGCAAGCTACCACAGTTTACTTGGCAATGCTGCACAGCTGCTGGACCTGTGATACAGCTGTTTGTTTGCAGTTTGCTCAGTCATACCTCAGTTTCTTGTTTGGGTCCTCTCATGCAGTCGTGGTTCCTGTGATACAGATGTATGCTTGCAGTTTAGAGCTTTACAAATTAGCACAGCTTTGAGTAATGGTGTGCTAGATTTCCTGAAGGGATTTGGCAGTAACTATCATTCCATATATGTGGAAATGCTTAAATATGGCACAGTAAGAAGATTACACCTAATCCACTTAGGGCTTTAGATTATTACCCTAATGTATGAGCAATATAGTGTATGTACACAACATGAGACATAATGCGACAAGGTCACACACTAGGTCAGTCGAATTAAAAAACAGAACTTGTTAAATTGTGAATATAAATACGAAACTTATGGCCTATTTAATTAATGCATTACAATCTGGTTAAAAGTAGTGAAAAAGTATTAGCTGTGGTGGGTTTTGTGGGGACATAAATGAGAAACAAACCTGAGACCTGAGGTGACAGAGGACAGAAGAAGAAGAAGAAGAAGAAGAAGAAGAAGAGAGAAGGAGTTGATGTTGTGTACAGGATAAGCCAACATTGTAAAATTACAGAGACTGTAAATATATATAGAATGACATTTGGGGTCACACTACCTGGATCAGATCTTACATTTTAACATTAATATGAACGTTATATTTATTTTTAGATGACGTTGTCACTTCTAACAGATACTTGACCGTGCAACTTGAACTCACCATTCCCCTTTCCCCTCACATGAAATATGATTGACAGATGAGCCTCAGCGAAGTGAAAGTAATCACATGTTAATGATTTGAGTGGTCAGACATAGGCCGATTTCACAGAGAACATGCAGGGAATGTCTTAATCTCACTTCATACTGGCCCCTCAAACTGCTAATCTCTTAGAAACATCTACAGCTCCTGGACACTGTGTCTCTGTGCTACGTGTTACCAATAATTTGCTATGGATAATTCGCAGCACCACCAGTCAGCAATAAAACAATAAGTCGTGGCTTCATGCTGTTATGCACATTACGGTGTCTGACATTTTTAAAAGCGGCCATTAATTAGGTAATAGGTAACGACTGTACGAGCAGAACACTTGTCAGAAGCCGGTAACTGACTTTATTGCTCATATCAGGTAGCAAATTCCTGTGTTCGCATGTTCAGATCATACATATGTACTATACTATACTGTGTATCCATCACATAAGTATCATAAATAATAAAGTGTCTCTAAATCATAGCACAGTGTATAAAGGTTTGTTTTTTCCAAACTATTTGAATTACTTCTAAATTATTAACCCAGTGTCTGATAAGTTCAAGTGCCGCTTACGTTCCAGTAAACTATGTTTATTTATTACTTTTAGTCAAATATTTTAAATGTTTGTCCATCTTTTTAGTGAACTATTTTTAATGGTAATCTGTCTCGTATGGTTTAATATCTGAACTCTTAACCAAGATTTCAGTTTTGCATAATGACATAATAAAGGAATAAGTAAATAGATCCATCCATTCGTTTTCCATAACCGCTTATCCTTATCAGGGTCATGAGCGCTGGAGCCGATCCCAGCTGGCACTAGGTGAGAGGCGGGGTACACCCTGGATACGTCACCAATTCATCACAGGGCTGACACATAGGAACAAACAACCACTCATGCTCACATTCACACCTATGGGCAAATTTGGAGTTACTAATTGAGCTTTAAACCTGCATGTCTTTGGACTGTGGGAGGAGTCCACACAGAACAGCAGACTCCACAGAAAGGCCCCAACGAACCCTAGATAAATAGATGACACAGTATAATAAAAATGTAAAATAAATCAATCAAAAATACACCAACCATTAGATTCAAAACAAATAAAATGACTATACATCCACATATCTATCTTCTAAGGATTAGAGGAAGAAGGCTTTAATGAGCTATTTAATACATTTTTAATCCACAATCTTTCCATGCACTCTGGCAACTACAGAAGTCCCCCCTGGTGTACCAGTATCATAGGTCGTGAATCAATGAGTTAACATCACTGTGAACTACATACCAGCACAGTGAGTGAACTATCGGTGAAATGTTATCCAGTAAGAGCAGTATGTGAGAGGGACAGAAGTTTGGCTTGCTGTGGAAAAAGTCAAGGAGACACTGCACAGCATGTTTATTGTCTTGGGCAGCTGATGCCAGTTAAATGTTCTGGTCAAAGTTTGTTGTGGTCATTCAGAAGAGAGAAAAAAAAAGATCCATGTGACTGCTTTAAGGGAGTGAGATCAGAGAACTGAGTCATAGAGGAGAAGGGAGAGAGATGGCAAGCAGTAGAGTGAAGAAAGTATAAAAGGAGGGAGAGGTTAACAAAGAGAAGGCATCAACTTTGGCCGAATGACTGTGGCGAAAGCTCAACTCCTCTGACGTGGCAGTGTGGCATTATCATTATCATAAGACAACACCACCACTGTCAAACACGACAGAAAATCTGGAGAACGTCACCTCTTTAAAGCGTTAGATGGCGGTTATTAGGGAGAGGATAATCTAAATTTACGATAAGAGAGATGCATCACATCATTTATCATTTCTATGCCTCTATAAAGCACCTTGTGAAGGGGTTGACATGTAGGTCAAATGTTATGGAGGGTGGGGATGTTAGATTTACAGTGTATGTGGGAGAAGAGAAAAATGTTTACATTGTGGAGGAGTCTGCAGTATAGAACAGGGGTGTATTTATATAGGGATGCTATGTACATTTTCGTATTTAAAACAAAGTCAAGCAAACTGTTATTTATAGTAGAGCCGTCTTCAAATGTATTCAGAATTGGTAGTTTGCACAAAACACTATGGGAAGGATGAAGAAAATCGAACAAATATACATTTATAAAACAGAATATTACAATAGTATTAATTATAAAACCACTATGATGCAGCAGAATTGCATGTTTTGTTGTTACAGATTTCAGTTCAGCAGGAGAGTGAAAGAGGATGTCAGTCTTCATATAAGATTCTGATAATCGCCTTTAAAGGCCTTTTACAACATAACAAATTAACACTGTGTAAGATAAAATGTCACACAATCACGTGCATGCACGCACATACACAGAGTTGCAGTCAGAACTCTCATTTGGACTTTGGGATTATAAGAATCAAGTTTCACTATGAGAGCATTCCCTTATACACCTTCTGCGAAGGCTGCCATCATGCCTGATCATTTAATCACCAATTTTCTTTTTTGGTGAATCAAAGAGTAAATCAGCATATTTTCTTTTTTTTTTACTTAATCCTAAAATTTCATGGTATTTCCAGTTAGCTTCCTTGCCTGTTTTTGTGAGTGATTTGTAGTTGATCAGGAGTTGGATAGTTCTGCCAGTTTTTAACACTGAGCCCTTGTGGATTCTCTAACAAGGCTGGGCCTGTCTAATACAAAAACACAACACAAATCCAGCCCCTTCCTGCCTGATCTGCAGTAATTCCCCCCAGCTCACAACACTTCCGCACATGCTGATCAGGCAGATATACAAAAGAGGCAATTTTACACTACAACGCCTTTAAATTACTTTACAAAACAGCTGAAAAGTGGCTTCACAATTGGATAATTTGAGTTCAGACGCACTCGCTCAATGTCCTGCAGTGTTTTAGAGCAAGACACTGAATCCCTCATTTATGTTCTTGATCCTGAGCTCTTATGAAAGTGAAAAGAGCATTTTCATAAGGAGATTGATTAAATGTCACAATTGTTAGAGTCTGTTCAGTGTTTCAATATCTTGAAGGGATACTTTTCTTTTATTAGAGAACAGATTTCATTCTCATATCTGATTCCACACTGCCAAAAAATAACCCCCTGTAAAACCACAACTTGTTGTTTTATTGCTTGTTTTCTGAATGGATCAAAGACATAATGAGTTAATTAGTGAGCTTAGAGTAAGACTTGGATATAGGGCACAAAAGAGAAGGGGCAAAAGGGGGGTAATTTAGTATGTTGTCCAACTAATCAATAAACTCCACCACTTGCAAGTAGATGAGAACATGCTCACATAAATACACACAGACAAGAACACAAGCACACTGTCGTGGTGAATGGTAATGCCGTGGTAATGAGTGTAAGCTGGACTACACCCATGTGACGGGTGAGTGGGTGCAGCTAGGCTGGCAAAACCGCAGTTGACCAGCCGACTACATGCTGCAGAAATGTAGCCAGTTTTAATATATTTTATGTTTATGCAAATCTGCTGTTGAACCATTGTCTTTTGTTGAGTTTTTTTACGGCAGTTTTAAGCAAGATGAAAAAGTAAGAAAGGGAAAAAGTAAGCGCGAGGAGACACTACATCAGCTTGATCCCCCCCCTCAGCTCTCCCTTCCTCCACCTTATTCCTCCTCAATGCTCTCCTCCATCCCATTTTTATCCTCTTTTCTTCCCACCCCCCTCCTTCACTTCAATTAGTCTCTTTTCCAACGTGGTCCACTGATCCCTCCTTAAACTGATTTTAGTCTTATTCCCATTCCCCGCTACCTCGCCTCTCCGGTTCCCTGCCTCATGACTCATGGATATTTTTCAGTGTCACAATCAGTCGGAAACTTGGGTAAATATAGATCAGAAGCCTTAAAGACGTAGTACGTGTGAGTGAGCACATAACACGCCTCGCTACACCAATCAGGGAGGGGCTTTTGCCGAGTCGTCACTTCTTTCGGCAGTGTGAGGTGATTTACCTGCTGTTGAGCACGTCTCCTGCCTCAGGTCTTATAGCTCGCAAGACCTTTAATCACCGCTCCATTGTTCTACATTTTCACTCAATCCCTCTGCTGTGAGAGTGTTCTTAAACCTGATCTCGTTTCCTGTCAGCTTCAAATCTTTACTTCATTTCTCAGCCAATTAATTGTATGTCTGGATTTGAACAATGCGTTTGAAGAAACACCTGTGGACTGTACCTTTTGTTTGCTAAAAAACACAACAAAACCTTTAAGGACCTATAAACAAGACAAAGCTGGGGTGTGGCATGGGAAACAAGTATGGGTTAAATAAATTGTACAAATTCAAAAGAACGCGCATGGCTGGTTTTTCACCATTTTGTGGTATTTTTTTTCTATTTTAAAGATAATTCATATTTTTATATTAACAGTAGTTTAATAAACTCTGTTGAGTGAAATACACAGTGATGAACCCACAGAGAATTATTACCTCAGTGTTGTGGAGCTTTCAGCATCTTTCACCTCATTGTTGCCACATTTCTGTTTTGCTTGAGTCTCAACCGGTCTCATCACTGTTGATACTAGTCCCAGCAGGCAGTTTGTTTCAGTCACTGACAGTATAAAGAATGGACAGCGTATGCGTGACGTCACCCACGGGTTTCCGAAGCTCAAAATATGTAGACCTTAGGTGGGTCGAATGACGCCTGGTTGCTCAAACAAGCCATCTGAAATAACGCCTACCTGTCAGTCAAAGCGGCCACGCTGTTAATTCTGCATAACTTTAAACCTTAATATAATTTGAATGGGTGCATCAACTAGAAATTCACCATCAGTACAGTTGTCATGAGCGGGAAAATTGGCTATATAGACCAAAACTGTTTTTTGTACCAGGTTGTAAACATGTTTATTTCTGCTGTGAAATTGGACATTTTAACATGGGGACGTACGGAGATTCACTTGTTCTGTAGCCAGCCTCTAGTGGACGTTTGAGGAACTGCAGGTTTTGGTACTTCTGTATTGGCTTCACTTCACAGCCACGAAGGTTGCCACTTGGTTTTCACAGTACGGCACCTGTTCCGCACCAAATGGCAGACTGTTATTGACTAACTGGTGAACATAATTGAGCAACTGGCAGCTAAACATGTTTCTCAAGTTGGTGGAAAGAAGGAAGAGATAAAATAAGACCAAATATTGGACTTACATTTTGTACGTAAACATGGATGGAGACAAACAAGATTCCAAATTGATACTGATCCGCATTTGCCAAGTGTGTGAAACAGTTTAGGTTTCGCCATCTCGGCTTTGTAAGATCATACGTCAGTGATATTTTCACAGCCTATTTCTGCTGCCTCCATGTGGCCAGAAAAATCAATTAATGCAGATGCAATGAGTCCAAACAAATATGAGCCTCAGGCATAATTAACATCTTTTAGAACAATTTTGGCACAGTTGAGTCATGCAAAGTCACGATGGTCTAAATAAAGCGAAACATTAAAAATGTAGCTGCAGTGGCTTGTTTGATTTAAGAATGGCAGAGTTGCATCATCAGTAAACACAGGATTACATTTAATTAAACTTTTCCCAGATAAGCACACAGCTTCTGATAAATCCTCAATCACGTTTTTTTCCCACCTCATTCTCTTTATAATCTACAACATGTGACGAGGAACTGTCCAATGTCCAAATGCAAATCTTGGAATGATAAGACTCTTTTAAATGACGATTGAAAGCAAAAGGAAGTAGCCTTCACGTGCAAACACACACGTACAAAGTTGATGTACAAGTAGGCTCCACTTGCCACTGAATCAGTCAGATATGCATGATGGAGGATTTTCTCTTTCCTCTTAAAGGGTCAGAATATGTTTTAAAGGTTACATAAAATAAGGATTAATGCACTTCTTAGTTCCCCATAATAACACTCAGCTGTTCTCTTGGTTTGAAGGATTACATTTTATGTTTATACAGTAGAGAAAGAGCAACCTCTTTTGAGCCCGTGAAAGGCCAATTAATTCAGGGGATTATTTGATGTTAAATTTAACAGTTAATGAACTAAAATGATAGATTGTGTTTCCTAAAGCCTCTCTAGCAAAAATATATAGGCTGCAGTGTTTACATGTCAGATTCAAACATCCAAAACAGTCCGAACAAATGTTAAATCAACACAGTTTAGCTATCGGGCTAGACAGGCAGCTAGCTCACTTGCAGGGTAAATCACAGATTAGACGTTCCATAACATTCTTTGGGGTGTTTTAGTCTGTGGAGGGGGCCCCACAATTTACAGGGATTATATGGTGTGCCTTATATGTAGGTATGCACATAAAGAGCATGAGTAAGGGAGAGCAGAGCGGAGTATTAGCACCATGCAGGAGCTAATCTAGTAAGATGCAGCAAGCAATAGGGATAAGAGGGAGTGAGTTTCAAAACAAACATGGCCAAAGATCCAAAAACCTCCACTTAATCTACATTCATATGCGTTAAGATTTCGTCCAGGGGCCTATAGATCAGCTACTGCTCCAGTGTCACTGAGAAAGTCACTCAATCCTGAGCCCTGGTAGCTAAAACTGCTTTGCCCGCCATGGTGTACTGAAGGGGGACAGGTGACCAGGTGATAATCTAGTAAAGCAGAACAGAAGACTGTTTTCTGTTCTAGTTTGCTGTAAAATAAATGTCAAAAGCAACATACTCAAAAAGTTGGACTTGTTCAAAACAGGTCTCCTGAAGAGGCGGGCAGTGCAATTGATGTCCCCAAAACTGGAAACATGTTCCAGGGACCTTTGTTCTTTGGTTCTTGGAAAAGTTCTTGTGGTGGAAAAGGGCCAATAGAGGCAGTAGCCTAATGCTGCAGCAATCCATTCATGCTAACGAGGCGAGCTGCATTGTTTCTTCATGCAAGTGGATATTGTCTCACCTCTCACAGAGTTGGCCTAGCTGAACCTTAACTGACTCACCCATTTTCATGTCACTTCGTTCAGGATGTTTGTATAATGATGAACAAATGCAAAGAGCAAGAGTAGGAGGTATGCAGTGTTGATTCAGGTACTGCCGAGTTGATGAATAACGATCCAGGAGATAGATCTATGAATTTCATCCCATGTGTTCATAGTTGCTAGATAAACAGTAAAAATCACTGCAATGATGACTAGAATGCAGTGTTCTCCTACACGCTGTTGCTTTGTGTTGCAGACAAAAAACTGGAGCCAGGTTCAACCTTTTTTGCTGGACCTCAGAGTGGTTTTATTGGACTAAATGAGTGGGTTGTATTTTGGCCGAACGTCGGTAATGTAATGTACTGTGATGCTAAATTTACCCAAAGGTTAATGAGCATTCAATGTGGATAGAATTGTGTGTTTTTGTGCAATTATGGGCAGAGATGTTCCTACCTATATTTTTACCCTAACTTTAACCACACCAAGCCGTTACTTAAGCCTAACTATGTTTTACACAATAACAAGCAGAGCTGTTTTCAACTTGATTTTAAGGATTAAATCTAAGAATAACTTTTTTTTTATTTAGAACCCAGCCTTCGCAAATTTACTTCTGCCCATAAATGTCCAGGAAAACATTTGAAGAAGTCAAAACAATTAGTTAAAGTTTATTTTCATGCATGTTTTCTTTTCTTAGTGAACCATTTCCACAAAGACCAACCTGACCAAACCGCTTTTGTCGTGTGGTTCTACTTATAAATTTCCCCTTTCCCTTGACAGATTATTTTTTGCTATTGCTACATTTGGCAACTAAAAAATGTTATTTTCACCTTACTACTCTAGTTTTGCTAAATGTCAGTCTATGGTTAGATTTAACAGATGAAATTATTGCACACTGCTTCAAAGTGCCATTTTATTCATAAGGCTGAATATCTGTCTGTCTGTCATGAAAAGCGTGCAGGAATTTCTTATTTTGGCAGGGAATTTTTACTAGATGTGTGAGCGTCAGCTTGTCGCACAAAAACATGGAAAACTCATGTTGCCAACTGAAATCTCTTGAAAACACAGCATTCACAACACAGCAACCTTTTCCTTATTTTATATAAAAACAATATAATTTGAAAATAAATATGCTTTACTGTTTTACATAGACATGGAAAACATGTTAATAGTGAAGAGAGACAAAGAGAACTAATAATGAGGGCTCTAAGACTGATGGCAGAGAGGACGATGCAGATTATCCGAATTTAAAACGGTGATGGTGTCATGGTGATGTATGCTGAGCTGCTAGCAGTAGTTTATTTGTATTTGCATCTTGCAAGGAAGACAAAACACAAGTCTGCCACTTACTTAAATACTTAAATACAACTTACTAACACCTACACACAGAAGTGTGCACGGGAAAATTATGCACGTGAACACACACTCATACACACGTACACAAACACTCACATATACACACACGTTAGAAATACTACACAGCATCCACACCCTTAGATAAAGAGGGGTTGAAAAATCCAGATATGCCATCAGCACACCAGTACAAATGATCCATTTAGGGAATGTTAACAAATCATTTTTGATTTTTGTGTGTGTGTGTGTGTGTGTGTGTGTGTGTGTGTGTGTGTGTGTGTGTTTGTGTGTGTGTGTGTGTCGTAGCCATCAGTGACCTTACACATGGGGGATAGGACAGCTACAGGTACATAACACTGTATATATAAATAGACCAAATTAAATATGGGTAGAAGACTGAATACTGAAAAATACTCTATAACATTATAAATTACCTAGAATGGACTATATTAAGTATGTACAAGTTCAGAAAAGAAGATGTAAGATGTAATCAATGAATTCTGTATTGAGTTCAACAACTAAGAGAACTACGTTGACAATCCCCTCTCCTAAAAAAGGAAACAAAAATAATTTAAAAAGCACTCGAAAGATTTCTCAGTACATTTTGTGAGGCACAGTTTTTCAAATGGAATCAAACTACAGTATAGGATGTTTTCAGTGGTTTTCATGTAGGGCATAACAAAATATTAGATGGTATATTGATAACCAGTATCCCTTTAAAAGTATATGGCACTCCAGAGTCTCTTCTCCTGCACGCTGATCACAATGTTGACATTGTGTAAGTCCATGTCAGTCCTGCAATTTCCTCACAGGGAAAGAAGCAATATCATAATAAGAAACTCAAGATTCAAGGTTTCCATCAGCTGTCCCGGTAGTCCTGCTCTTATACTCCAAAAGAAAAAGTTGACATTGGCTGACGAAAATCCATCCATCATTTTTTTTAAATGAGAGTGCTCCCGTGTCCTCTTCGGCCTCACTCGCTGTTTTTAGCAGTTATTTATATCTTTAGATTGAGAGGTTTTGCAATTTATGATTGATACACAACCACAGTAGAGTCATATCCAGTGAAGTAATTGCATACAATGAATTGACAACAAAACAACACCTGCGTCACAAGCCTGTTAGAAATGATGGGTTGATGGGTTTAGTTATTTGTTTCTGTAGCAGCATAACAATTCTGTACTTTTTTCTCTTTTATCATGGTCTATATACACACAGATATACAGTGGGAGGAAACTTCAGTTCTGTCTCTCTTTTTTGTTCTCTCTCAGTCTGTCCAAGGGGAATGCTTTCCACAGAAAACGGTTCAAAGATCAAAGTGCTGTGCTGTGAAATATCTTTAGAATATTCCTTCATCTTGTACATCTGGTGCTCCCACCTCTCTCATCTTCTTGGCTTGTCACATCTAATCAAGAAGAAACGAATAAACAGTTATAAAAAAGGTTATGTTGCAGGAAATATAGTAAAAACAATGAGAGACAATTTGCCTCTACGGGACCTTAAAGAAGGTCTTAAACCTCTAGGTTTCCCAACAGGTTACCCCAAGGCCAAAGATATTTAGTACTGGAACAGGAGTTATAAGTTATGGTTGCACTTTGGCTCTCTTAACTCACTTGCAGGTCCTCTCGTTGAGCTCTAGCTGGCGTTCTTTACAGTATTCATCTGTGTGTTTGCAGGAGCACCGGCAGGTTGCAGGATCCTGTATGAACAAACGCTTTCTTCTCTCTGAGCAGTGATCACAACATGGCTCACAAACACTGGACCTAGACAGACAGACAGACAGACAGACAGACAGACAGACAGACAGACAAAGGTGGGGAGGAAGTGGGAGAGAGGCAGATTATCATAGTGTACAATTACCGACCATAAGAAAGGCCACCCTTAGGTCAACCATTTCGTATGCTCCAAGCCACAGCCCGACAAGTTGTACTGCATGTGACAGTTGGGTAGTATTGCACGCGGGTTCCCACAGAGCGGGCAAACATTCAAGCAGTAAAATTACCCTCCCCCCACGCCCCCCAAACCCTCCTTCGTTGATTGGACCACTCGCAAATGCCTTGTATGTGTTAGACATGCAGTGAGCAAAGCTCTGGTTTGGTTCATGCAACACAAAATGACACATATTGGCATTGAATTGCAGGTCAATGACAGCACACTTCTTGCTCTCACAACTCCTGACAAAGAAGAGTCAAGGGTCTGCTTGGTGCACCATTAAGACAAAAGTAATTTTATTGAGTGAAAACTGAAGACTATATTTCCCACAGAGAAACATTAGGTTCAGAACAGAGGCTGAAAGAAGTGACAATTCTTCTCAAGGAGGAGAAAATGGACAGATAAAGGCTCAGGTGCTCTATTCAGATCTCAATATACAGATTACAGATGAACACAAAGACATGTATTCTTTCACAGCATGAGCACTGAAGAAACATGAGATCATCTTTATGTTATTTTTTTGAATAAAACAAATGCTTTTGTATCATTTCAGAGACAAAAGCAAGCAAAGAAAGACACAAAACAGTACTTGCTAAACAATTTGCTGGTTTACAAATCCCCCATAGCAAAACAACAAAGAAAGAAAAAAGGCAAGAGATAGCCATCACTCATATCTTTACATTACATACAAAGTACCAGCATTATGCATGGGACAGCAAAAAACCTGTTTGTAAAGATTAAAAGAACAAAGAGTGGAAAGGAGACAGGTACGAGACACAGCAAAGCAGCACAGACTCAACACTGAACACAGGACTGTGATTACAATCCTGGTGATCCCAACACAGATACCAGGACAGTATGAGCTGTTCTGCAAAGCCATGCTGGTGGAGCTGTGATCTGTTTCAGTAGAAGGTTCAAGTTACAGCTAACAGCCGATCTGTTTATTCGAGCTACTTTAAACAAACCCATTATCAGTCATAAAACTGGCTATCTGACAAGATGTTAGGGGCAACTTGTACATGAAGTTTCTACTGCTTTTCATGATACGCTGCTGTATCTCACCCCAACCATCGACCCAGTCTCATGCACAGAGAGAAATGTTCTCGAGTTCGTAAGGTTGGGGGGAGATTAGATGAGTATTTTGACAGGTGGAGGTGAGTTGTGGTTCATTTTTTATGAGGTGGTTTATGGCCAGCAAGTCTGCTGTACATTCCTGGTTGTCGTTATGCAAAGTTTTGCTAAAGCTACTTAGCAAAACATGTTAGCTTATTCTCAGCATGTAGAACATGACTGATGGGACAAAGTTAGCACAATACATGGAAGCAACATGCGAACTGCTGCGGGCTAATGCACAAATTAAAATGGGCAAATTAGCTCCTCCCAAATGAGCTTAATTATGAGAAGCGCAACACTCAGGTGCAGGTAGGTGGAGAAGGCGGAGCTGACATACGCATCGTGAATTGTTTTGTCACGGTTTTTCTTTCGTTTTCTCTTTTGGCCTTTACCCTTGCCTTTCCGGGATTTTCTGCAAGAGAAAAAGGACAACAACGCAGAGAGATGCCTGAGAGATTGCGGTGTTAACTGATGTGTTTAGAAAGCCCTGGACACTTATTAATGATGATTTTTTAAATTGTTTTTTTTTATTTCTGTAAATCAAAGAGCTAAACAAGCAGCCATTCAAAAACAAGTTATTGTTGAATTTGATTACTGTAAATGATTAAATGATCATAATATTATGAGAAAGGCATTATGCAGTGTTCACATGTGATGTCTTAAATAAACAATTTGAATGAATTCAAAGATTGCAGCACACAAAAACTGTTGAAATGAATTCAAAATTTGCTTTTTAAATGAAGAAGCAACCGATGAAATGCGTCATGGTAGACCCTCCCACAGTAAACAGCTTAATGTATGTGTTTTCCACACAACCTATAATATCAAATGTTCCATTTAAAGCCTAACTTTATTTTCCAACTTGGGTTAAAAAAGTTTTTTTTTTTTGTAAAACAGTACAATGACTTTGCAGACTATAAGCGATTATTGGCTGGGACTTTTGGCTCGGTCGACTGTTCTGAAATTTCCCAGATGGATTGAGGACAATGAACTTGGACCTAACCAAAACTGCATCTTTCAGTCTATCTAGGTCAACTCTTTATGGCTGATTCAACGTGTTTCAGACCACAGCACAATGAGAGCAACTTTGTAAAGCATACACCTGGAGTTTCACAGGTGTAGGCTGGAATAAAATATCAGGATACGTGTTCAAATGAACGTGTTCAGCTGGGTCGAGCAAGCTTTTGCTGTCTCAGATATACACAGTGATACAGAAAACTAAGAAATGCAGAACAGTGTTGTGACGTGTCTCTATGGTCATTGATGGTTACTATAGTGCATCGATGCTGAAAAGGTCTGAAAAGTGAAGTCAACGTGGAAGTCTCTCAAACGTCTATTCTTTTTAATGGCCAGCAGGCGGCAGAGCACTTGGTTGGTACAAAAAAGCCTGAATGTGTTATGGAAAAAAAAGGACTTCTTTTGATTTATTTTCCTTTTAAAGAGTTTCCTCATGACTTTATGGTCTCAGTCTCTAGTTTCAAGTGTCTTTCCATACAGCATTATGTTCGTGTTTTGAATTACACTCACATTTAAAGTAAAATAGATGTTTGTCTAGCGCAACACACTGACTGACGAAACTCAGATCAAACTGTCAAACTGGCAGTGCCGATCAAGTATGAATCAAGTGTACTGTTCAGCTGTAATTTGATTTTATAACTAGGCAAGCTGACATTTTTTCCTACTTAATAAACCAAGCATAGCCCAACTCGCATGCATCACCCACCAGCTGCACGCTCATGTCCAAATATGGTCATTTCTGGCTCTGCAAAACCACGATGGCAACGTCCATAATGCCAAACGTGAAGCTTTAAAATGGTTGTCCATGAGCTGGTGGGTGACGTCACAGTACTACTTCACAATTATTCTGTGGCCACTGAAATATGACGTTTCCTTTGACCTAAGAGGCATTTTTTTCAAGCAGCAGGTTTGGTATTCAAAGATATTTTCATGATCTCATTGGTTCCTGCTTTCTGTTCAGATTGATAAAAGTTTTTCTGTGGAAAGACAAACTTTTAAATCCAATATCGCCACACACAAAGTGCTGCTTTGGTCATCTTCTCCTTTACTGGAACCTATAGTAAGTTTGCTATGCAAGCCGTGCAAACAGCCAATTCAGTCTGTGTAAACATTGCATTCAAACGGTTTTGCCCCCTGGAACTAAAACCCGCAACTAAATAACATGTAAAAACAAGACAAAGAGTCTACAGCCGCTCTGTGAGGTGGCACAGTAGTGGATTCTCACATTCTAACATAGTATATTCACTATGCCAATGCTAACATGTATAAAATTTTTACCCATGCATCAACCTCCGTAGCTGTGAAGTGAGCCATTTGAGACTGGCCACAGAAGAAGTCACTCTCCATAAGCGTTCATTAAAATGAACCAACTTCACAGCAGTCGATCTTATTGACAGGTAGAGAGAAGGGTGCCATTACAGGATGTGTGTTTGAGCAAGCAGGTTTTATTCACATCTTTGGCCACGTCTTTAGAGGTCATGGCAGAGCCAGGACTGCCAAGTTGATGACGGCCAGAGCCACAACGGCTCTTCAGAAACCTATGGGTGGCGTCATGGATACTACAGTACGTCCATGTTTTATGCTGTGTATGTTTTTACCATGTTCACCATCTTAGTTTAGTATGTTAGCATGCTAACATTGGCTAATTAGCACTCAAAATGCAGACGAGGCTGATGGAAATGTCGTTAGTTTTGCAGGTATTTAGCCATAGAGCAAGGAACGCCCTAATAATGAAACTCTATGAAAGGTCAAGGGTTCAGTTCTCCTCTGCAGATGATGAATGAGTTTGCCAATTGTCACGACAAACCGGTCGCTAGCTGAAGTCACAAATGACGATAAGTCAGACACAGCTGGGATACGATGACGAAAATGACACCGTTCAAGAAGGATATGGAACAGGAGGAAACAGATGTGTTCAAATGTCATTTCCTCTTTAAATGTTCAAAATTTCACAACCTCAGCAGAAGGACTCAGCCTAACAGATCTCCAGAGACTTGTCACCACTGTGAGGTCAGTGGCCAACGGTAAAACTAACATGAAAGTATGAAAGCAACAGAATCAGGAGTTGAACGACCCTTAGACCATTGCTTTGTAGATGCACCCCACAAGAGCCGGACTCATAAACAGTTAAAACAAGGTTAAAGAGGGTCTGAAAAGTAGACCTTATCTATATGACAGACGACCTGATATAAATACAAAATACAACCAACAACCACCCTGCGATAGAAGGATATTAACAACTGTTCACAGAAGGAGGATTAAAGAGTTTAAATGACCCTTAGCGCCCTCACTTCTGTTGCATGGGGAGAAGAACACTTAAGCAAGGGCCATAAACACAAAAGTTTAACCGGTCTTCAAAAACACTGTTATCTATATCATAGCAACAGGAGTAACAGAAGTTAGGTGGGATGTAAAGAAGAAAAGAGAGGAATGTAAAGATGAGATAGAAAAGGGTGGAAAGGTGTAAAGGACAGTTATAAAGAGGGCAATGAACCCATCAAGTGTCAGTCATTCACCTGAATAGATTATGGTGGTATTCCCCGCGTTTATCACCTGAGAGCTGCATGCGTATGTAACGTAGCTTCTCTGCTCAGATTTTAATGAAATTGTATCTTTGTGGAGTGTTTTGTGCATGT
This sequence comes from Larimichthys crocea, assembly GCF_000972845.2. Taxonomy (NCBI): domain Eukaryota; kingdom Metazoa; phylum Chordata; class Actinopteri; family Sciaenidae; genus Larimichthys; species Larimichthys crocea. The sequence goes on from NC_040021.1 coordinate 12,957,165, forward strand.
TTGAGTGTGTCCACGTGAAAGGAAATGGAGAGATAGAGGAAAAGAGTGTGAGATAAATAACAGATCAATTAAGTCAGGAAGAGCATGTTGGGTAATGACGGAAACCTCATAAGTTACAGATGACTGAGAGTGAGAGTTGTGCAAAACAGGAAAAAGATCAAATCTCAAATCCTCATTGTTTCCCCTGAAAAACCTAATGTTTATGCAGAAAGAGTGGTGTACTCACTTTTCTTTCACTTCTTTCTTTAACCTGAAAGGCAGGGACAAAACAACCTGGCATTAGATCACATCATGCTGTTGTTTCCATGTAAACAGATACATATCAAGATCATCAGAGACCAGAGGCTCATTATCAGCATGAGTGGCCTCCCATCAATCTTTTCAAATCATGTTACGTCAGAGTCTTTTACCAGAAACTGTGATAAAACTGGCTTTCACTTTCAGATGTTTGATTTAGTAAATTAACCACATTTGCTGGGAAATAATGCAGGCACACAAAGGGGTGGGTTCACAGATGGATAAACACACACACATGAAAAAAATAGCAGGTTAGCAGGTTTGTTTCATTTCTTGTCCGTGTGACGGCTCTTGCCAATAACTGAGTGTGAAGCAATAAATTTGTCTGGCAACAGTTTTTCAAAAGGGTTAGGAAACTGTGTTTTATTCAGAAGGGTCACGGACACACTGCCAGGTTTCTATTTGAGAAATAATTTTACATAAATATGAATAAAGCATGAAGGCATGCGGTATACATACGTATACACTCATGCCTTATTCATATGTACATTATCTGAAGATGACTGAAAAATGTTGGTTGCATGTGCTACTTCAGATGCACTGAAATCTGTTCAAGAATCAAAAGTAAAAGTATTAAACAGACAGAATGGTCCTTTAAATAATGTTGCATTGAAATTGTTGTGACTGTTTTCAGCATTTAAATGTTAATGAATGATAATAATCCTTCAAATTTCCATTAAATCAAACCCCTTTCTTAAACTAGTAGATCTTATTGTTAGTGGCGGAGTCCACCTTTTTCACGCTGGCTTCAAATTGCCTTTTTAAGCACAAGGAATTCACAAGAAATCATGCACCATGTAGTTTGGTGTTACTGTTTTTTTACCTTTTTTTTTAATCTGTAATTTTATCTCATTGATATCAGCGTCACTGTTTTCTGTTCCCTCTCCTGCAGGTGTATCTGAGCTGTATAAAGTTACTGCTAATTGCGTAATGCAAGTCCTTCAAAATTAATGGAATTAATGTACTTCGGTACTTTACACCACTGGTTGTAAGCCATGTGACATATTATTTGTTTTTCTGACTACATCTAAAACATCTAACACTTTGGCAGTGACTTGGCGATTTGTTATTAGCACTTAATGCCTGTATGTCATTTTGAGAGGAAGTGCTAAATATTTATAGATCGTAGCCTCTAAGATTTTATAAAGGTACTCTAAAGGTTTACAGCTACATTCAAATGGTTTTACAATGAAGCATTGTGCCATCTTAGAGAGCAATAAGTTCAGAGTGATATTTCTTTATAGGACACGGGCTCCACAGATAGACTGGTGCAGCCTCACACATATGTCAGATTTAATAGCTCAGAAAACCCCCCAACATAAAGTGACAAAAGACTTTGGCCCTTGGCCAAATGTCTTCTCGACAATGTTTGTTTGCTTGTTATATTTCCTGTCAACGTGGGAGGATGATGCATGTCCCCTCTGTGTTGTTGTGTCAGATTTTACTAATTCATGTCACCCGGCTCAAATCTCGGCCTCCGTAAGGATTCTGACAAAACATCAGAGATCACCTCTGCAGCTTCCAACAGAGGCCCAAGAGCAATGAACATTATATTTGTTCACGATTGGCACGCATAGTGAAATAGTCATTTGGAGATGATAATATGAGGATGAAATATTTACTGTTGCCTCGTTTCACTTTTGGGAACAATCCAATTCTGTTGAGCCAGTCAAACTTGAACGGAGCGCAAGGGCGCAACACTAATTCAAACCACATTTACTGTAGTTCCAACACTTATCTCTGACTTTACAGCGGATATATAAGCTGCCTATCAAAACAAAAGACAGCAATAACAAATACATCAAATGTAAAAGTCAGAGCTCATTGTGCCAAAAACCTATCCAGAAGAAGTGGCCTTACTGTGAGTAGAGGCCACAAAGAAGACACAGTACTCATCTAAAAGATCAATAACTAAAGCTATGCAGGTCGAGGTATGACCTCTGCGTGCCACAGAAGTAAAACAAAGGATTAGTGAGCAGTACTCAGACTAATGCATCTCCTTCACTTGATATCATGGAATGAGGATAAATGAAAGCAATATGGAGGAAACAATTAAAGATAAGGAGTGAATCTACCTGATATGGATCTGTTAGATATGTCAGAAAACAATAATGGTGTGTTTGTCCGACCTCTGCACAAATGCATGTACATCGTGTGTGTTGCAGTGTGTGTTCAGGGTTTCTTACCTACACTCACATGCGCTGTGTTCTGTAAAGCTCATAAATATGTCGTTTTGTTGCCTTTGGGGTTTTATTCTTTTTATCTGTAAAAAAGAAAAGAAAAAAGAGTTTGTTACAGATTTGAATTAAATATCTACAGTATTCTTAAACTTCTTGATCTCAGCGTTACAATCACAGCATTAAAAAAAACAGACTGACCAACGTACCAGACAGGGATCAAACACCCAGGAGAAAGAGGATCTACATGTATTAAGTTTAAGGTGAAACGATTAGGTGTCACATCTAGAAGTTTCAAACTGGTTTGAGTGCAAACCAACGTGCAGATTAAACATCAGATCCGTGGGGAGCAATGACGATACTGCAAACTTCCTAAATTTATTAAACTCCACAGTTTAAGGTTTGGCTGATGCTCTCATTGGCAACACTAACTGTTTATCTAACTCTTGTACTATTCGTATGAAGACCAGCGGATGGAATAATGAATCCACATGCCAGTTTTCTAGAAATTACATTAAAAATGTGCAATACTTTTGGATTGTAACTTGACTACTGCGTATATAATGGATGAAAAAACATGAATAAGAGACTTTTACCCCTCATTTGAAATGATTTTTAACCCCTCAGCAATCCAGAGGATAGACTGACTTGAGATGGGGTGAAAATTTAAGTACGTGGTTGAGCAGATGACAGATGAGCAGCTTTTGAGCAAACAGCAGGAACACTTATGCCAACCAGAAGGGCACTTTGAGGACTTTGCTCTAATCAGAGTGTACAATGTGGGCAAAAATAAGTGTTAAGCTGTCAATTCAGGGTACAGACATATCCTGGATAAATAATTAAAAGAAGTCGACCCACTGTCACTGTCACCCCTGCGAAACTGCACAAAACACCCAGTACAGTACAGCTGCTGAAAATATTAACGCTGCTGACCTCCATTGTAATGTTATAGCTGGATGTGGGCATACACTGCAGCATCTCATCATTGCAGCATCCGGCGCATCGCGTCAACACCACGCAGGACGGGATGAAGATGTGCTCCACCTCCTCCGGATACTCCTGCAGAATCTCCACCAGCAGCTCCCGAGGCTTACACAGACTTTTATTGTAGACCTCCATTAAAGGGATCACTGGGAGACAGAGTCACATTGTACAGGGGTTATGAAATGGCAGCGCTGCTCTTATCTACACCACTGACATCGAATACTACAATGCTGTAACAATGACACACACACCGAAAAGGAGATGAGCAGTAAAAGCGCTGGCAGGCTCTCAAGGGAGTCAAAGAGAGGAGATACACATACATGCATGCATGCACACACACGTTTTACTTTCTATTAGTCCATTGAGAAGCACTATTTTTTTTTTACTAGTTTATATGGTTTGTTTATTTGAGTTTTAAATACTTTAACAGTTACTTACTGTGTATACTGACCCTGTTCTGTGAATTATTATTTGCTGGACCTGAGTGTCACCCCACTTTTGTAGCTTTATTTCTGCCTCACTGTGATTCAGTACACCCTCAGTATATTTCCCCCCTCTTTCTCTGTCTCTCTCTGTCTTTGCAGGAATTCTGTTCTTGAGAAAGATATTAGCACACAGACATGCAACACCTCCAAAATATCACTCAGAGACTAAAACAACCCCTAGCCTGACAGCCCTCTGGGAGGCCAAACCAAATAGACATAGCCTGAATAATATCATGAAGTTCAGCTTCTTGATTGTCCATATTAGATTGGGAAATGCTGGGGTTGTGCAAATCGAAATCGTGAGCCAAGAGGGTGAAATTCCATTCTATAAATGTGTCTGGTCACCATAACATTTCCCCCAGTTCAACCTCAAACAAGAAGAAATGCTTTACAGCATGAAGACATCTAAATGTTGAGTTGAGGGGGGGTGGACGTGGACAGGGTCAAACTATGAAGTTGTCCACCAGGAGGCGATCATTTCCCTTCAATGTCAAGGTGAACCTCAAACCAGCCCTTTTTTCTATTGGCTGTGTGCCAGCCAGGGAGCCCAGTGCAGACTGTATTCCCACGGTGCCCTATGGGACACCTACCGTCATGTGGACCTCTTTCTGTTTCCTTCGGTATGTGGGCACTCTGCAAGAAGAGAGAGAGAGAAAGAGAGGAGAAAAAGAAGAAAGCTATTAGTTGTGCAAGACTTCATGCCTTTATCCACAATTGCGCAAAAAATATATATTTACATTTTGACATTTCTGTTGCAGAATATGAAAAGCACATTATGTATCTTATCTTGGTGTAGCTCATATAACAATATAGGGGTCACAGGTTTATATACGTCTTCTAGAAGCACTGAGAAGTAACATTCATGTAGTTTTTAGATGTTGGACATGTTCACGAATGTCACATCAGCTAAGAGTTATGATTAATATATAATGAAATACATGTGTCATCACTTTGTTTTATGTGGCTTTAGTGGCCAAACGTTTGACCATGTGCCAAATCCTACCACATCAGCTACGTGACAGAACTTCAACTGTGGAGTTACTGTTACCAAATCCTTAATGTGTGCCTCCGCTGCCTCTTGGCAACGCGGATTAATAACAGTTGCCATTAAAACCAGTAAGAATTTCAGCCTGCTACTTTCCCTCACAGGGGGTACCTGTCACCACAGCAGTCAGATCACAAAGGATTTTTGGCAACTTTCCATCCGTGCGTGCATCACGCACAAGTTCACGCACATCACACACAAGCACAAACACGCGCCATCTCCCTCTCTCTCTCTCACACACACACATATGAGCGCGCGCATCTCGCGCAATAACTCGTCAATATTGCGTGAGATTTAATCCTGCAGTACCGGCTTGTATTCAGTGAGAAACTTTTTTTTTTCTTCAATTCTCCTTATTCCTTAATGAAAAGTGAAAAAGAAAAAAAAAAGATCTGGTTGTGTGGGTGTCGCAGTCTCCACCCACTTCTGGTGGCGTGAGTGGGACCAACCCTGTGGGCTGAGAGACCCCAGGCCCTCCATTAAAAAAAAAAAAAAAACACGATATATTATTAATGGACAAGTGTGAAGCTGCAAACACCGGCCTACTTTAACCGTGTGATGATAGGTCGACTGATTATTATTATTGGCAGATGAGTGAGCATCCTGGTATTATTTAGCGTTGATTGGGTGACTTGGCTCTCATTAAATTAAATAAACACTGCACTCTGGAGGAGGGGGAAATTTCATTAGCTTACTCACTTGAGATGCGCAAGAGAGAGCTGTGCTGCTAAAACATCCTTTGCTTAAACTCCTATTAGAAATAATCTTTCAAAGTCCAGTCATGCTGCTGTTAAAGTGGCATGTTGTTGTATTTTTTTCACCTTGGAACCTTTGCTCAAAGCCAGCATGGGCACACTGCACTTGATTAATGATTAGATGGGAAACTATTTACAGTGCGCTGTCAAACTGCCATTAAATCCTCTAAGTCCTAACCTGATTGATCTGTGATATATTGCTTTGTTTTGTTCCGAGTGTTGAGTTTCAGCGTGGAAAGAAAGTCATATTTCTTCTCACTGAAGCGGACTAACCACGAGATTAGTCTCAGTGCCAGGCGTGAACCTGCTCACATGTCCTAATTCAGAATGGAGCCACTGCGCCTTTAAAGCGTAATAATATCTCCAAGGTGGTTTTAGAGCAGGCCTGCAATCACCCAGCGTCAAACTTCACAACATTATTTAAAAACCATCACATACGCCGCATTTGCAACATAAAAAGCGCACCACCCACGAGTGTGTGGGTTAGGTTTATATAGTGTCGGCTTTGCGTAATGGCTGTTTAAATCTCTCCAAAGCCACTAAACATTTCAGCTTGTTTAAACATGAGCGATGACCTAGACAGAGGAAAGGCAAGGACGAGCTACACATTAATGACTAGTGGCTACATTACGCAAATAGAGGTCAACTGATGTTTCTTTCCCTCTCTCTCTCTCTCATTCACTCCAGTTCGCTCTCTGCAACTCACCTTGACAGCTGACAGCGTCAAAAATAATAGTGTCAAACTGTCAATAAAGTTCATGGTGTTGGAAATCCAATCCAAAGGCAAGCGACGTTTTAAAATCCAAGTGGCCAATGTGGCGATATGTTCTCAAACAACAACAAGTACAACAACACAAGTGGACCGGCTAAAACTTCTCTAAACAAGGGACAGGGGGTTGTAAAGGCAAATCCATGTTGGTCCCGTTGTCGGGGTCGAAGCATAAAATCCTTTGCGCATAACTTCTTTCTTTCTCAACTGTTGCCAATGATTTTCAAGATATCCAGAAACACGAGAATCCAAGACCCACAACGTCTCACATTGTTCCGCAGCAGACCTTTATTTTCTTGCAAGGGAATAGCAATCAACATTACAAAAATAATTCCATGCTTATCCCAGCCGTCTCCAAGTATCTGTTCATTGGAAACTTGTAACTCCTATGTGCAACTTGAACCCATGGACCAGGACCGCCCTGAGAGATACTCGCTCCCCCAAAAACTTCTATGTGTTCTGTTCTCTCTTCTTCTTCATTTATTCCTGTCACTGCGCACTAAAGCGGCTCAGCTCTCGGAGAGCGTCCACCTCTGCCGCTGTCTCTGCGTGAAGTGGTTACTAACAGGACGTGGATGATTGCCTGGATTATTAAAACGTGCGTCCCCTATGGGTTGATATGATATACAGCACCGCGCGCGGTTCAAAAGTTTCGACTGCTCTTATTGAACGACTCATGTGACCACATCCATTTCATCATCTCCACATGTCATGTACCGGCTGCAGCTTTTGCGCATGCCTTAAAAATCAAACATGCACAGTCTAATATGAGCAACTGTAGTATTTTTTGATGTGCTTTATGTTGTGGTTTATATACACACTCCTTTTTAAATTAAGATTTGAGATGATGCAATTATATATTTTACGCACGGATACTGTAAATAATATGACCTTGGACGCTCCCCTCGTTAAAGAAATCCTTCATCAAACGTGTATATACTCTGGTTAATTTAAGGTGAGTGCCACCTTCTTATTTCCAGTAGTTCTGCTGATATTACTGCTAATATTTTCCAGCCTTGTGGCTCCTCTGGGTTTGTAGGAGAGCGTGTGTGCCCGGACACGTAGCCGATACGTCTGTCTGTGTGTAATCGTGTGCGTGCGCCGCGCAACGTTTCAGTGTGTGTGACGGCATGAGCGGTGTCTCCGCATCGCGCCGGTCACACTCATGGAAAGTAGGACTAAGCGCGTCGTGTCACCTCATTGACGGAGAATGGGTTTTCTGTGCGATGTCCCGGTCAGGTGGTCAGGCTGACCGGTGGTCAGGCCTCTGCTGGCCACAGCTGAGACATCACGACGAGGAAGAGGAGGGAGAGAGAAGAGAGACTGTCGGTGGTTGATAGCGAAAAAAAGCTTCACACAGCTCTTTTTATCACGACCGTGACTGCTTTTATTGTTCTTGATAATGTTAATAATGCTGAGCTATAAAAGCAGCCCATAAAAATATTGTATTGCATATAAAACTCCCCCATTAAACCTTTTTATGGAAGTAAAAGTAATAAAATATTAATATTGTAGATATGTAAGATGTATGCATGCATTTTTACAGCCTTATAAAGTATTATTTGGATAAATGTGCATAGTTACCTTCCACCACTGCAACATGTTAACTTCATTTGTGGGGGAAATTAGTGTTTTATAGATTTTTTTCATCTGCTTGTTATTGGTTATTTTTAAACCAAAAGTGGAAATGAGTTTAAATGCTAATTATCCTGATCTGATTTATTATAATTTTAGGCTATACCAAAAATAAAAGGCAATTAAAGGTTATGTAAAATATACAGGACTGCTGTCATCAATTAGTTGAATATCTCTAGACAATCCAATGTCACGTTTCTTTCCTTAAGCAGCTGATTCAAATGCTCTGAGAGTTGCTATGTCTTTTATATTCTTAGATAAAATAATTTGTGCTTGTTCACAGCTCCTCATATTATTGGTGCCCTCTGCTGGACCAACAGGCCACTGCATAACAACAATGTTGTGTCTATTCCAGCAGACACCAAGGAAGTGAAAAGAGCTGATAAGTATGTAATGACATAAGTTGGCAGCTATGTAACTGACATATTAGGCTTGCTTGCTACAACCCATACCTTACCATGCATATAAATGGAATGAGAGGAGGGGGGAAAAAAAAGAAAGAAAGAGAGACAATGAGACTTTACAGCGAGGAGAATCGAGGCATGATGGAGCGAGAAAGCAGAGAGGCAGAGTGACTGATAGATAAGGAGAAAGAGAGCTTTCAGGACAAGAAGGACTCGGCTGTCATGTAACTGGAACAGTCCTCAGAGGAGTTCCTTGGCTCGGCACACGTCCGTAGTTTAATTGAAGAATAACACTTGGGTTCATTAACGGTGTCACCAAGCTCCTCTTTCTGCTGACTCAGAGTGTGTGTGTTTGTCTGTGTGTCTGTGTGTGTGTGTGTGTGTGTGTGTGTGTGTGTGCACCCAAGTGGGCAAGGTTACAGTGGATACAGTACATGTGTAAGTGTGATCCCAGTTTATGCTGACTACACATGTGTAAACACACACGTTTTAATGAAGTGGGCCTTTCCTGAAAGTACAACAAACAGCCTCCCCTGCCAATTGATCTGCACAGTGACGGTCATAATGGTGCCAGGAAATCATGGTGATTGCTGTCAGTGATGTGAAAGTGTTCTTTAATATTACAGGAAACACTCCTTTAGCAGCTACTAAACACAAAATGACGGCTTCTTGTTTTGTAGATGCATTTTTAGTGCTATTTCCTGTGACTGCTTCAGAATAAAAGCCTATTTTAAAAGTGAGTTAGGAGAGGTGAGCATGAACAGTAAACGGTGATATCAGAGTTGAATTTACAAGCAGTAACACGAGATTACATGCATGCATGTCCTGTAATCCCTTCAAAGTTTGGATCCCGTACGAAAATGGTGGACCCCGCCACTACAATGAAAACTTTTATAAAGTGGTAATTCCATCTATCCATCCATCCATTTCCTGTAGCTGCTTATCTTCATCAGGGTCATGGGTGGCTGGAGCCTATCCCAGCTGACATTGGGTGAGAGGTAGGGTACACCCTGGACAAGTTGCCAGTTCATCACAAGGTCATAGATTGCAGAAAGGAAATACAAAAAGAAAATTTTAATTAGAAAAATGGGTTTGGTTTTATGCTTTTATTCTTTAATTCTGTTTCTGTTGTGCTCATATGGGCTCATATTGTGGGTGCAGTGGGCAACAAACAGCAGATTTTTTCCTTTGTTTGTAGATGATAACCAACATGTTTTTCATTATGTACATGATCGATGATATGATCGTGTTTGTAACTCAAACATATGTACACGAACAAGTTGTTTTATTATGTTTCATTTAAATGATCAATGAATGATTTACTCTACAGAAACCACAGTGTGCGTGTGTGAGAGAGCATGTGAGGACGAAAGTCACATTGTTTAAATGTATAATGTAACAGACGCATTCCATTACCGAAAGCCTAATGGCCGACTGCCACACTCTTTTATCACCTGGCGCCAAATTACACATTCTTCCTCTCTGTTCCTTCTCCTCCTTTCCACCTTGTACACTCCCTTTTGTGTGGAAAGAAGTGATTTGCACAGCAGGGTGCTATCGGACTCAACTGCTTCACCAATCTTATATAAATTATCCAGGAATTAACCTTCAACGTGTGTCCTGATAATATGCTCTGATAACATTCACTATTAAACCTCATGTGACCGAGACGCATACAAGTGCGCACTTTTACACATACGAGCACGTCTGAAACATTAATGAGGTGTTTGTGTGTGTGACCGGTGTTAAGCAGGTTGTTTTGGGCCTCAGGCCTAGGGCCCATTATGTACGTGCAAATGTGTGTGTGTGTCTCAGATTAGGGTTTTAAAAATGAAACATCTATTGTTACAACTTTCGGGAGAAAGGATTTGTAATTCACTTGAAAATGACTGGAAAAGATGACTCCTTAAAGAATCTTTGTGTCTTATCAAATCCCAGAGACAAAGCAGCTCTTTATCTTTTGGTCAGCATTTGCCAAATGCCATTCCATTCCTCACACAAAACGGCTGACGGTCATTTGGATTCGATGCCGCACAGATGGCTTCACTCACTCCTGATAGTGGTGTTATAAATCATCAGCCAATCAGAGTTGTGACCACTGACCCTGCCAGCTGTGAGGAGCGTGCCGCACAGAGGCAGCAAATGTCCACCCAACCCTCATTATCCTCCTCCGTTATGCTCTCTTATAAGGATGAGCTGATAAGTGAAAACCTTTACATGAAGTAAGAGCTAAAGTTCAAGTACTTTCTTCTCTTGCATGTCCTTTTTCTTTAAAAAGCGATATATTCCACCCCCTCATCACTTTACTCTCTCTCTCCCTCTCTTCAGTTTATCTCCGTTGGTCAGATCTAATAACTTAGTACTCATGTACTGTCAGTCAAGCAGTTCAGAGAGTTCAAAAACCTATTTGGTCAGCGAAGAAGAAAAATAAAAGGAAAGAGCTCGAGAGAGAGAGAAGAATATACTGTACTTTAACCTGACCAAAGGCTAGACCTGTCAACATTGATCATATTCTAGTATGTTGGGACTAGCGCTGATGGACCATATGTCCAGGAAGTCGTACAGCAACAAGTAACTCTGGGAGTTACAGGACAGGAAGAGGAAGACCAATACATTATGGGTTTAAATCAGTCTTCATGAACATACATCTGCTTAGTGTAGTGTCAGACTTTCTTCTGTTCAGAGAAAGAAGAAAAACTTAATCCTGCGTGGTTACATTTGTTTGGTTTTTGCTCAGTTACTGGATATATACAGTTGCGTCTCTGTTCAGAGGCAGGAATATACACTATTCCAAGATGGATGGCTGGTGTAAATAAGTATTATTTGCATATTTGAATGAAAAGAACAAAGTGGCCAACATCAATTCATTAGTGTCTGATTTCTGTTCCCAAGTATAATAGATCATTGCATCAGAGCACTGCACTCAACATCGTCAGACTCACGATGGACAGTTAAAGGAAAAGGGATCAAATCGATATTGTCTATTTTATTCCTTGTCAAATTCTGACACCTACGTTGCCCACAATGCAACTTGACTGCAAACAGTCCAGTTAGAGGTATGAGTGTGATTCAGAGCCTCAATCACTCATTTTCAAAGTTGTAGTTTTCAGCCCCAACCAATGCTGACTTGTGTTACATCGCTTGAGGCATTTGAGCAGATCTTGGGCAGCTCCTCCTGGAGCCACAAAAAGATTTATTAAACTTTATTCACATTTAGAGTAGTACTCCTAAAGGCTTGTAAACCTACTTTTTGACAACTAAAATATTTTGTTATTTTGCATTAATTGATTTTTGGACACTTTACGGCAGTTCAGCAAACTGTGAACACCATCTTGACACATTTGGAGAAACTGCATCATATTTTATGGAACAAATGACTTCTGGTTTTTCATCTGATGTCCTACTGCTATTTCCGGAGGCACTATAAAATAAACTGCTGCCAGGCATTTTGGATGACCAAGAAGAGGATGTTTTCAGGCCCAGGGGAATGCTGACAGGGAGCGAAGCTGGTGTCGTGCCAGAATCAGAGCTAGGCAGGCAGGCAATGTAAGCGGACTCAGCAGCCTCTATGGACATAACACCAGAGGGGAAGAGAGCCAAAAGGGCGTTATGGAGAAAACTATGAAGAGAAAAGGAGAGAGTGACTGAGAAAGACACTTCCAGACAAGAGTAAATCTAGGACTGACTTTTAGTTGTTGGTGAGAGCATCCTGAACTGCTATGTCTTATGTTATTGCACTTGCTTAATATTTGGCTGCTAGCAAAGTTCTATTTTTTTGATCACAAGTAATATAATAATAAGAAATACTTGTGCACAACTGTCTTCCATAAAGTGGGGGCAACAAATTGTACAAGTACCGGTACCCATTTCTGCACAGTGCTGCTTTAAAGTTGAGGACAGATTGCTCATGAATGAAGACAACCAATGTTGACTGTTGGAAGGACCCCTGGTTTCCGTTTGTTGAGCCAAGCAAAGCTAATCTCATTGTTTAATCTGTTTCTGTCTAAATAGTACTCAGAGAGTTCCTCACTGAGAATACAAAGTAAATTTTTATCCAATCCCAAATGTCAAGTCATTTAATGAATGCTATTTGCTGTAGATATTTCAGCTTTTATCTCTTGTCAGAGGATCTTCCAGGTGTGTTTGGGAAGTCACTTTCCTTACACACACAGTCTTATCTGTGTGTGCCTTTCATTGTGTGCCTGTCACAACTCTCACACGATGACCACACAGAAATCCTCACAAGCACAAACACAAACACACAACCAATTACTTATCCCAAGGCACTACTCCTTAAAAACACCACAGGTGGCCTCAGGGATTGACCTCATGCATTGTGGAGCTGAGATAAATGCCAAGCGCATTTACCAACCTAAATATACCTGGACCTCTTTAAGCCTCTAAATTTAGTAGATAAAAGACTACACCACTGTCACTGGATACTCTCCACCAGAGAAATAGTCCCTTGAAAACTGCTGAAGGACTGTGCTATGATTATCCAGTGAAGAGGGGAATAAGATGTAGCTTTTGGGTTTTAGGATGGCTCAAGGGGTGACAGTGCTGGTCAGTACACCACTTTGGACTGACCAACAATGCACTTATCGCAACAGGTAATAGTGGATGTATTTATTCATACTTCGGCTGAACCAGCTCTTTACAATGTTTGTACTAAACCTTTTTGTCTATAGAAAAATTGTAAACTTACTATGGCTATGAAGATTGTTGCCCTTTATTTTGCCTCACATGTAATGATTGATGTACAAAAGGAACTGACACGTGTTTGTTTTTTTCCGAGCATGTAGTTCCGCTGTGCAGTTTTGGCGTTTTTATTCATTTTATTGAACAATTGCAGATTCGCCTCAGCATATAATGATACCCTCAATCTGAATTTGCAACTTATATTTTCCTGCTGAAACCACATGGAGAATACTGTAAGGCATACATGCAATGAACTCACTCCACAAGTATTTACTCCCTTGACATCAAAAGGGCCGTACCCATAAAATGCAACAATTGCATCATAAGCCTCTTGATTCATATACTTGCTCTGTAAACTCCACACTGTTATGATAACCCACCTAAACCACATTCAAACACTTTTCTTTTTTGGATTGTCAACCAATTGTTGCATTAATGTGAGGTGTGAAGCTGTGTATGTAGCTGAAAGATGTTTACACTGCTGTGTTCAATAGGTGTGTGTGTTTTTGTGAGCTGGAATTCAAGTAATCAAAAGCATGGAAATTAACCCGCAAGGTAAAAGTGTCAGGTAGAGTACACCGCCAACCTGCTCCTCCCCCCTTGAGAAGGCTATTCACTGCATTCCTGAGAACAAGAGTGTGAGAATAAAAAACACACAAATTCAATGTAAGGACATACACTTTCACATGCACACCCATATGTACATACACATGAATATACTGTACACGGGCAGCAATCCAAATGTATAGCCCAAAGGGCAAAGTTGGAGACAGTATGATGTATAGTGGCACACACAGAGACACATGTACATCTTCTGAATCACTTTTATACATATTATATCTCCACACACAATGTTACATTAGACTATAATGATACAGCAACTTTCCCACCAAGCAATAGCGTCCTGCATTTAACAATGAACATGTCATACTATTTGTCTGCCAGTCACATTCTCACCATGCCATGTGTTCAAGCTGTTTTTGTTTAGAAAGTGAGTTCAGGAGAATATGTATCTTTTTTCATGTGGTTGCAAGTAATGAGTCATTTTATGGGAAGTAACATTCAACCTGATCCAAGGAGGGAGGTACTAACATTCACTGACTGGTGTGGTTGCTTTCTGGTCATGGGAGGACACACATGATTTACACATTCAAAGTTGCTCTAATTCCCCCTCAGTAAGGCATGAATAAGCGTCATTAAGGAGTTTACGAAATCAGAGCGGGATCCTCTTTCCAACGGCATGTGAGTGCTTTCACTCAAATAACAACGTCAGGATGTTATTTTAAGGAATGATAAAGGAGTTTGTAATTATTTGATGTACCACATAAACCGTCTCACATGCCCACAGGTGGTTATAGAAAAAGGAAAAGAGATTGAGATAAGCTGCAAAAGAAAATAACTTACATCTCTATCAACTTTATGAGTACTTGTCTAAATATGTCTAAGCTAGAATTCTCCAAAAACCAAACGCTGCCAAAGAATTTGTTGCTACATGCCCTCATCAATCACACAGTGGGGAAAAAAATTACATTTTTGCACAACAATGAACAATGACTCCTCAAGATTTGCAGTTATGTTTTACACTTTCCATGAGTACAGATGCATGGCTGCTCCAGAAGCCTGCACTCCCCATTGATTGGCATGCCTGACCCTGTGACTCTGGCAGGAATAACGGACCCACCCACAAAGGGTGGGTCAGTGATGGGAAAATGATGAAACTGGGATATTGCAGGCGTTTTCTTATTCAACATAAAATTTACAGCAACAGCTTTGGTTACTTAAAAGCATCTTTTATAAGGCCCCGCTTTTTTTTATTTGTATTTTTTATAAAAGTTTCTTTATTGGCCAAAATCATCACTGGATTGATTCCTATAAATCATTCCCTTCCATTGTGTAATAATTAGAATCAACAACGTAAGAATAATTTCCCCAAAGACACATTAGCAATACTGTGCTCTGCAATCAAATTTAAAAGTGATTTCATTGACTAAAATCCCCTGATGTCCCCTGAGCAGGGTGATAAATAATAAGAATAATAAAGATAATTTACTGACCATTTGCTGAAATCATGTTAAAACCAAACCTGGAAGGAAATGACTCAATCTTAACATTTAAAAACAAAATACGGAGTTAACAGAAAAATAAATATGATTTCTGTTGTGTTTCTGTGTTGAGTAACACCAAGAATATTGTTGAAACTAAATTTGGAAATGGGAATGCAGAATGGGTAAAACAATATATATAATAATAATATATATTTATTCTTACTTTACACAGACTTTAATGTCTGTCTGATCACAAAGATCACAGTTCCACCCAAAATGTGCCCTCACTGGCTTCCCACCAACAAACAAACACTATTTAACACTATTTAAGCCAGCAGAACCCATATCTCTGTGGTTAATGGATGAGTGCTTTTACCCATGTGCTACTTGAATATCCTCAGTTTTTTGTTACAATACCCTCATAATATCAACTCTGTCATTAAACACAGATACTTTGAGGCTTGAATATACCCTTAAATTTCACTGGACATGGCTCTGTAATGTTGTGGCCTCACTGCTGTTTTGGTCTGTTCTCCATTTCAGAAGCATTTTTCCTACCAAATAGCATTTGGTCGTCAGTCCTTGGTTTTCTTTTTGTCTGTTTTTATAATCAAGAATCTGTACAGGGTGTTTTATTTTGAAAACTGACTGCATTTTTTATGCCATTTCTGTCTCTGAGCTCGCTCTGCTCTGTGTTGCTTGAAGTCGTGGCATATGTGAAACGTAGACCAGCTTCTAGAGGAATCACAATGATCTGTCATGTTTTGGAAGTAATTTCTTCATTTTGTCTCTTTATTTCACACTGTACCAATTTTTGTTCCCCTGGTGTAATCTGGCCTGTATTGGTCAACTCAACTACACAGTAGAGGTTAAGACTTACCTTGTAGAAATTTGGTAAGGTAATTGTTAAATGAATAGCAATCATATTATAACACATACATTTTTATACTATGATATACTATGTTTTTTAAAAAAAAGGTGTAATCTTGAAGATGACATGTTTTGTGCTCTGTTCCTGTCAGAGGTCACGATCACCTACGGAAAAATGCTGCTTGAGCTGGAAGGGATTGTTCAAGGCCACCTCAATGGAGCAAAATACCTGCTGAGAGAGGAAACTAAAGAAACATGATCACCACTCACACCTCTTGTGATGCCCCCAGGAAAGGACACATAGGGTGAAATATTGTCTTGTTTTTGGCTGTCCAAAGAAGCAAAAGAAGGTCAAAGTAAATTAAATTTTCCTTGGTATGTTTGTCTTTTTGGGATCAGTACACCAGCAGAGATACAACATTATTTTATATTCATTCAATACAGGAAACCAGTGTCATTTAGGGTTACTACTCAGGGGTTAATAAAGTTTAATACTATTCCAGAGAACTGATGTGGTTTGTTCATGATATTTGTGGTTTTCTCACCAGCACCAGGAACTTTAGAAAAGTCACATGGGAAAACTTCCATGAAAGTGTGTTTGTGTGTAAACAAATGTGCGTATTAAATGTATTTGTGTACGTAAGAGATAGAACCACGTAAAAGAAAATGTGTACATTACACAAGCTTGCTTTGTTTAGCTGGCAAAGTTCCAAGAAAATGAAGTTTACAGTTCAGCAAAAGTTACAACTTTTATGTTCACCATAAAACTTTTTCAGCCTAAAAAAATGACAGATTGAACTAAAAAAAACATACCTTTAATGAGGCAGATGTTAATCTAAAGAAAACGAAACAGGAGAGACTAAATGTGTGCAGTTTGCACAGAGAACGTGTGATTGAAAGCAGAGGAACTTTGCAGTATGTGTGTGCGTATATCCTCTTTCAAGTGGCTAAATTGCCTTGTCTTTGTTAGCACGGCTTGTTTCGCTGTGACTGAATCCACAGACTGGTAGTGAAACCCAACACTCACTCGGGGAAAAAGGCCTTTTCCCAAAAGTCGGGCTTGATTTCTTTACGAGGTGCAGTGTCACACTAGGTGGGCCTGCACACTGGGGAGCCAGGCAAAACCTGACACTGAACACGGCAAACGAGCCCACGCCACTTAAAATTTACTCAAAAAAAATTAAGACGCTGTGTTTTTTTAGAGCAGGATGCCTGCGTTTTAAAACAGTGGATGTAAATCAAAGAGAGGGGAAAGAGACATGAAGAGAAAGTGGAATGGATCAGACAAAGTTGACCCCTGCTCTTGAGGGAGGGTTATTTATGTGAACAAGGTGAGAGATCAAGTTGGGGTTATGAGGAGGCTGATTTCTGGTGCTGACAAGAAACTTTGACATTTGGCGTAAAACTTGAGTTGTCTAATGACTAAGAGTTGTAGTATTTCAGAAGGTTGTGCTTCCTCCTGTGCATTTTTTTTTTTTTTTGCTGCTCTTCCTGATGATGTGCTAAACTGATTGGGTTTTTGTTGTTGCAGCAGTAGCCATACACATCAATGTGACATGATTTTGACACATCACATTCAGTTAACCTTTTCCTAATTTAAAATCTCTTTTTTTACATTTCTACCTGTCCCTTTTTCCTCATCTTCCACCTCTTCCACTCCATCCATCTTTTTCAATCATTTTGTACATATCAACACTTTTGTACATATCAACTCTGCCAACTTGCTGTATATACCTCTGTACAATATATTTTATTTTATCGTATTTACTATTGCTTTTTTGATATTTTATTATGTATATTTTGCTTTATAGTATATTTTTATTCTTTGTTGTCACTTGTCACTTTGTGTAATGCTGCTGCTGCACTATAATTTCCCAGCTTGGGATAAATAAAGTATATCTATCTATCTATCTATCTATCTATCTATCTATCTATCTATCTATCTATCTATCTATCTATCTATCTATCTATCTATCTATCTCATTTACCATCCTCCCTATATCACCACTGGCCTTTCACACTCTGTATAACCAATATCATTGCTGTCTATCAATCCTATAACACCCTGTCTAAACACCCATTCTTTCTCTCTATAGGCCTTTTAAATCACAGGTTTTCCTCAGTTTGTTCATCTGGCTGCCAGACATTAAACGATATATGAACTCGTGTTCTCTCTCACCCCTCGTCCTCTCACTCCCCGAGGCTAGCGGCTGTAAATCTGAGCGAGCTGCTAACTGTCTTATCTGCTGTGTATATTGGCTGTCTCTGGTTTGCCCAGGCAGAGTTTTAATGAGGACACAGACACCCTTGCCTGCTCTGTGTGGTCTGCTTGCAGACTTAACGATATAACTGCACTCTATAAACCTCAGGAGGCCATGTGATCAGTTAGCCGGAGTTCCCGGGAGACACTTTGGAGTAGATGCTCCAAACTGGCTTGTGCTAATATGATGACGCATATGTTCGAGACAGATAAAAAAGCAGAAACAAGTGAACCTGCTGTCATTACGAAACTGGAAAGAGGGAAAAGCAATTACCGTAGCCCAAACCCTCACTTTTTTTTTTTACAAGTCCCTGAGCCAGTGTTACGAGATGCAATGTGCTGTGAAGGATTATTTGAATGATTCAGGTCCGCTGGCCAAACACTAACAGGCCAATAGCAACAGGCTGGAGACACTTCTTGGAGACGAGGGGAAAGACGCGTGGGCTCCAGTATGCACCAGTATGACCCAAACTGTGGTTTTATTGAAGGATGTAATTATGACGATATCACCAGTTTGAGAAAATTTGAAACAGGAAAAGTTGTTTGTCCATTTATGGTCACTGTTTGATGAGAGGAAGTTACTGAAATTTGTTCACATCCAAGACTGATGCAGCTTCATACTTGGTGCTTTAACTAACGCATTGCATTTATCAGTAACATTGATTATAATCTAAACTAAGTAACTAATCCCAGTATCACCATCACTTTTCTGTCAGTTTGCTATCTTACAAGGAGTTAATTGGGATGACTGATGCCAGGTTGACGCAGGCGGCCACAGACTTCCGTATAACAATACAATACGTTCCAAAAACAAGAAGTTAAACTCTTGACAACAAGTATAGCACCTTTGTTGAATTTGTGAAAATACCATAGACAGTATTAAGAATGGACGGTATATCAGTGATGTAAGCACTCATCTCAAACAAGCCACCTGTAACTGAACTCGTCTATTCTTCAGTGTGTAAGAACGCTGTAGGTGAGTTTAACAGGAATTCAAACGTGTACCAAACGAAGTTGGACATTTTAACATGGGGGCTTATGGAGACTGACTTGCTTCTGTAGCCAGCCTCAAGTGGCCGTTTGAGGAACTGCAGTTTTTGGCACACCCGCATTGGCTTCACCTAAGCCACCGAGGTTGCTGCTTAGGACAGACAGAACATACAGTGCTTAAAATAAGTGACCATGTGTAAAATGTTGGCTGCACACGGACTGAACTAACATTGAGCTAGCTGTCAGTGGTTAGTACACACTCCAAACAAAGGCTGAATAATAATAAAACACTTGAGGAATACGTAATGAGTAACTGATAAGTAACGTACACGACATTGATCTGAATACACTGTAATTCAGGGGAAAATTTAACCCATGATTGCTGAGAATTAAGAGTCACTTTATTGCCCCACTGAGAAATGCTGACACACAGTTAGTCAAAGTAGATATAGTTTAGTCACAACAGTTTATTATAGCAGAAGCACGAATAAGCAATAGTACAGTTTATCACTGAAACATATTGACATGTTAGCAGCTTTATCCTCATCTGTTGAGTTAGAAATATATGTGTAAAATTTGGACTGAACACCTGCAGCCCCCCACACATATGGTCGTCATATGCTATGGTGCAATGAAAACCTTATTTACTACCCTATTAAATTCATTCATAGCTTCGGATGATGGGAAAATATATAGTAACGTACCTACAGGAGCGAATTAATGGGTTTTAGTTCAGTCACAGGCTGCTAAATGATAGTGATCTGCGATGAAAATCTGCACAGAATTCATTGTCTAAACACAGATCAGTATTAGGTATAGTAAAACATTTATCCTATTGTGCATTACACACACAGGCCTGCTTCTCTCTGACCTGTCTTAAGATAAGCTTGGAGTTTTGAAGTTGTAGTCATAAACCACTGACCTTTTTTAGCCACGGCTTAACACGTTACTTTTCCAACTGAAGTTGGAGTTCACCCTACCGTGGAGGTTGCTGATGCTTCATGTCGAAGGCTAATACTTGAGCTTCTTTGAAGATGACCCACATTCTACACATGGCTGAGGACACAGCAGGAGAAAGGACTACTTTCTGACCCTGTGCTACGCTGACCTGCGGATGACCTCTGCCCATGTAAGAAAGGGATCCCTTCAGTGAACACCGTCAACCACAACAGCGACCATTAACATGTCATGTTTTCGACCAATCAAAAAACGTGGTCCGTGAACAAAGGGAGTCAAACAAAGGTATGGGCATATTTTCTAATTAAAACCAGGGGTCAAACAACATCACCTGACCTTGGTTTGGTGATATTTCCGTCTCTCTTTTATCCAAAAAACATCTGTGTTTCCAAAACATCCTCTGGTTCACCAACTTAATTTAAAAAATGCTCTGCACATTGCTATGATTAGATCTTCCTGTTTGGAAATAGAAAACATCTTTTGGGCAGGTAAACAATGCAGGCGGAAACATCGGTCACTTTATCCTCAGACCTCAAATATTTTACCAAACCATCGGTGGTTTAGGAAGTACTCAAACACAACAAAACCAACAGGCAGCTTGACCAACTTGATGGATTAGTGTTTTTCCTCTCCAGAGGTAGTTCAGCACACAAGGATGTTAATTTTACCACCTACAGCACACTCACACTTAGAAAAACACATGATTTTGTACCATCATGGTCAACGTCTGAGGTAGGCCGCAATACGTTCCTCTCCTCTTGACCTCTTTAAGTGTACCCACGCTTGTGTGTGTGTGAAATACCAGTCTGGATTTTCAGGCCACAGTTTCCGTAAAATCTTAAGTAGTAAAACCACCATAAAGAACTCTCACTCTTAACAAAATGATAAACACTGAGATCATCACAGTTACGCAACAAAAAAAGCAATGTGTGCATCTAACTATTGATTCAGCGTTACCGAAATGTACCAGAATGGTTTATCTACAAAGCAATGGATTAAACTCACTATAGACCAATTACATTGTCAAAGTCTTGTGATTGTGACATCTGTTCTGAATTTCTTAAATCTTGCCCCTGACAAATACTTAGCATATTAAAATTTAAAGATTTTTAAAAAGTATGAAAACAATGAAAACATTAACTATAACAACAACAAAAAACTATAACAACTCTGGTCATGATATATTAAAAATATATCACACAGCCTTTGCCCTGAACATTGGCTGGAAGGTGAAGCTCACTGCCTGGATTAGTGCATCACCAACAATTTCCACAATATCAATGTTTTAAAAGATAAAAATAAAAAAGTATCAAAAGTCAATAAAGTTTAATTTATAATGTGTACGAGCCCTTGTGTGACAAAACTGCAAACGGAGAGGCACATTTGAATCATTTGAACATTTTATGATGTAAGAGGTCAAAGGGATGATTGATAAAATACATTATTCATACTATTTATCTTGGTTACAACAAATTGCAAAAATAAAAGTCATAAATTGTAGTAATAGGTTAACAGGTTAACAAAATAGTCACTCTGTATATACTCTGTCTCTGAACAAGAGAGCAGAATCACATTAACACAACATGAGCGAGAAGAGTGCAAGGAGAAAACTGTCAGGGGAAAATTTACAGAGCTGTGTATGTGTGTGTGTGTGTGTGTGTGTGTGTGTGTGGTTTTGCTTGCCTGCACCTCTAAACGGGCCTGCTGGGGCCAGGTAGGGATGTGAGGCATAGTTGTCGACACACAAAAGACTGCGCTTTTTGTCACACAGAGGAAGGCTGCATGCCAAAACTCGTACGTGATGTAGACAGACAACAGGCCTGACAACATCGAGAGCATATGGCCTGAGTGTGTCTACATGCGCATTTCTGTATGTGTGTTTTCCGTGTACGTACACAAGGTACAGTGGGCCTCGAGAGACAGATTTCTCCATTTGATTAGTTTTCTTTCTCAGGCTTTAGCTCCCCTCCTCCAGCAGCTTAGACCAGAATACATTTAGAAGAACAGTCAGTCCATTTGTTACTGTCTTGTTTCTAGTTTATGTTTCCAATTAAACAGCTTGCAACTGGGGCCAAATATTTAAACACTTGTTTTACCTCATTTCTAAAGAAATTTGCTCTCAGGAACAGAGATAAGATTAACGTAAAGTTTATAAGATAACAAGCTGATTGATGAGCAAAGTTCCCCCAGCCTTAAACATCCACCCTCAAATGTTGCCTGGACCAACCCAAGGTCTTTGTGTCGGCTTCTGTAATGGATGATCTACTGTAGCTGGGGCAGTTTTCAAATCGTTTTTTTTTTTGTTCTGTACATAAACAAATGGCAGCAAAAAGCTTCTTCTGAAAAATCTCTAACTATGTTGACTTTGAGCTCATGCCAGTTTCAATAAAATGTGGGGAACCCAAACAAAAAGAGTCAAGCAGAAAGCCTCAAAGAACACCCCGACATCTCTTTCTGGCTCTTTCTGGCTCTCTCCCACCTTGCTGGTTTTGCGTAAAGTCAATATTGACCTTCCGCCATAAAGCAGAGTCTCAGATCTATTGTAG
The DNA here is from genome assembly GCF_000972845.2 of Larimichthys crocea. Lineage (NCBI taxonomy): Eukaryota > Metazoa > Chordata > Actinopteri > Sciaenidae > Larimichthys > Larimichthys crocea. The sequence goes on from NC_040021.1 coordinate 12,980,082, forward strand.
TTTACGGCATACAGTAAAATCTCAAAAGGGTAAGGGAGAGAGCTCCCCACGCAACACACACATGTACAGCATGATGTATGGTATGGAAGATGTTACAACCAAAGCTGTGAAATGAAAAAGATGGGAGAAGAAGGAGAAGGAAGGGAGATAGGAGGAGAAAGGAGAGGATGATAACATACAACAGACAAAGCAACAGCAACAGACAAAAGAAAGGCAAAAGCTTGAGAGCAGTGCTGGAGGGCAGTGAAGGGGAAGAAAGAGGGGAGACAGGAGGGGTGAGAGGAGTTTCAGGGTGGTAGTGGAGGCTACTGAAGCTCTGCAGGAGTTTGGGAACCAGTGAACCCTGCTCTAGCCTCTACCCCTCCTTTTCTCACCCCCCTCTCCATCAATGTGAGGAAAGCCTCCTGGCGTGTCGGCAATGCGTTTCCCATGAGCTTTAACATGCGGCGCATTAACCCTTCTCTGTAATGTCCGGCACTGTTATTATTCAGCGTTCTGTGGAATCTTTATGGAAAACAAAATAATATTTTGCAGAATAACATTTTAGGGAAGGAGAGGGTGAGGGAGCAGGCGGTGGCTGTGGGGATGATGATGCTGGTCTGTTCCAGGACGATGACGCATGCATGATTTTTCAGGAATGGTAATGTTCTCAGTCATTTAACTACTTTGGTTCAGAGTGAATTATCTTGACTCACGTATTGGATGGATTGGCATTCAACTTTGTATGATTCATGGTCGCCAGGGATAACTCTCATGAACTGTGCGGGATTCCCCTAAACCTTTGACCCAGGTGATCTCCTGACTTTTCTTCTTGTGTCAACAATATTCAATAGGTTTGGTTTATGACCAAATACATAAAAAACTAATACATTCTCATTAGCTTTTGCAAAAGTAAAGCAGAGACTCTTTACCTTTTGTTTGGTCCTTGTTTGAATGCATGCTAACACGCTACACATTCATTGCTGTACAACATTTGAAATGGTCATTTTGCGAATATTAACATGGCAACCACTACTATATACTGCCATTTTACAGTTACTCTGCCCTGATCAGGATAAAAACCAAACTTTTATTTTACAATTTAGTTTTCCTACTACAGACATCATAACTTCAATTACCAATTAGCTTTGTTACCTTTTTTCAGTCAGGATGTGACTTGTTCATTTGAAATATAGTGCAATATATTTACTAACGCTAACACTTTCTGTGAATAATATGTAATAGGTTTCTTTCAGCATTTCTACACAGGTGTTTTTTATGTGTAACGTCTTGTGATTTCCTGAAACTAATGCTACTTCTATGCAAATAAGCTGCTCCTGTTTAGACCTGTCAGTCATGACATAAGCGTCTGAGATCTCAGTCCACTGCTCACTACAGAGTAAAATATTTACTGACATCCACTGACCTCTTGCACAAAACCCGTTTGTCACAGACATGTCGCAGTGGAAAAAGCGCAGGTGTGCATAATGAAATAAATGATGGCTGAGTTCCATTTAGGTGCTTCAGTTTCATTCTGCACTCTGGTTAATTGTCACACTATCACAGTTCACTATCACAGGACACTCAAATAGAACAGAGCCGTCTTAAATGTCATTAGATATGTGCTTTTCATACATCTGTGATCTATGATATGATGAAGGTCAACATTCTTGCATGAACATTTATGAAATCATTTATTTAGACTTGTTTTGATACTGTGATATTTAAAGGCGTAGAAATAGCTATTTAAGATTAAGATTATTAATAATTAAGATTTTACCAGGTGGAATGTCACAACTGTGACGCTTAATATCTCCACCAGTCCACCGAGACACAAGCTAATAATCAAACATTCTTGAAATATTGAAATAATTTTGTCTAGTAATTTATGAAAGAACTGACTCCCCCCTTCAGCAACAAGAAAATAAGTACTTAAAAAAGTAAGTGACACATAGTGAATCCACTGAGGACTCCACTGTGTATATGTGTGTGTGTGTGTGTGTGTGAATATGCAGTGATTAGATTCAATGCAAAAGCCCTTATATCAGACACACCCAGACATGCCGACAGACAGCTCTGAGCTAATCCTGCAGGATATCAAAGAGTCCAGAGTCCTGTGAGAGATGGAGGGAGTGACCACAGAAAAGAGACAGATAGATGAGGGAGAGCGGTCAGGAAATGGGCAGAGGAGTTCAAAGAGGAGCTACAGGAAAAGAAAAGGATAGAAGGAGGGTCTGGGAGAGAGTTAAGAGAGTTCAAGTGTAAAATTAAGAGAATAAAACCCTTTGTAATCTGCTACTTGCCCAGTGGCCAATCATTGGATAGCCATCGCTCGCTGGATCTCTTAAATAAGCTAAAGCTCTGTAAGCCTTCTCAGATTTACGCAGGGCTTTTCACAGACTTAAAGGTCATTTTATTGTCCAACTCCACCATGCATACCTCCAGAAAAAGACATATCCAGCAGCAAACGTAAATGTAGCTTGCTAATGCACCAAATAATCACCTGGAATTATCTCATTCTTCCCATGAAACCTTTCTCCTTGTCATGTCTGAGGTACAGTGAGGGCTGTACAGTAAGGAGGCAATTGTGGAGTGTGTTTTGTCTGTGCAGCCCCCAGAGCCCGGAGCTGGCCTGCTTCATCAGCCTCTTCTTGTCTTGTTGCCCATGGCGACACATCCCACCTGGAGCGAGGCCAGCACCCCATTAAGGAGATCAAAGCTGGGTAAAGTGGATGAAGCTCTCTCTTTTTCTGTCTCTGTTTCTTTTATTCACGTGTTTACACCTGACAGGCCTTTTTTTCTTAATATTGCTCAGAAAAAATGCTCTTAGGTGACGAGACGAGTAGCTTCAGTAAATTAAAAGAAGAAAAAACAACTTATGTAGATTGGTTAAGGATCATTATCTGTGACAGTTAACAGACGTGGTTGGCCACATTGGCAGTGGAACCTCTCACAATGTCAGCCTAAAGTTTTCAAAATTGTAAAAAACTGAATCAGACATCAGACCATTTAGCATGGGAACCAATGACTCATAACTGTCACCACTTTATTTAGTGGGCAGTACTTTAAATATGAAACATAAATAACAGTTGAAAGCAGATGACATCCGGCTTACACAGAGAGCGCAGTATTACTTCCACATTTCTCCTTGCTCGGTTAACTATGTTTTTGAGGAACAGTAGTAAAACTGTGAAGTTGTCTTGGACGCTTTGTCTGTTCACTCTTGGAAAGTGGAAAATGGGGAGTCATCTGAGAGGAGGCTTTTTGTCCTGAAACACCATCTTTTTCAATCTCCTCCAAGACATCAGTTGTCTCTTCTTTTAGTCTTTTTTACACAAAGTCTTCAAAGCCAATGAAATATTTCCTTTGCCTCTCCCTTGGAGGATTTGTTTAAAAGCTTTTAGTGCTTTTTTCAAGAAAGAGGAATGAATCCTTGAGGGCTGACTGGACCTGAGCACTGTAGGAAGGATATTTGTTGAAAGAGAGGTGACAAGAAGAACATTTTGAAACGGAGCAACTGGTTATTGTTACCAAATGAGGCAGAATAAAGTAAATAAAACATATAATAGATGTATTGCAAGAAGCATCAGAGACTTTTCTCTTCACCTCATTACACATGTTTACATTTGTGCATTGAGATATATTTTAAACACATATGAAGTAGTAATTTTTATGCAATAAAAGTTACTTTCAAACTACTTTTAAGGTTTTAATGTAAATCTCTCTGAGCTAAAAAGATGTCAAACAGGCGAAATAGATAGTATCATGATTATCACGATGTTCTCTAAAAGCATATATGGTGAACAAAACTTCCACTCTGCCTTAAATGCTTGCACAACCTCTAATTAGAGTTCCCTTACTGGAGTCAATTTACAAATAAAAAAATGGGTTGTTGCATTAAAACAACACAATTTCTGCCATAAAACTGCTCAACATCCAAGGAGTCAAGCTGAAAATCTGATCACGCCATAGTCATGTACAAACTAAAAGAAACATTTCATATAACACTTGACTCACAGGTCACTGTTCTAGACTCCGAGTCACGTCAGAAGTCTGTTTGCTTGTGATCTCATCCCTGGGTTACCGTACATTAGCATCACAGGTGCAGTCTTGTTTGTGTGGGAGAGGAATGTGAGGATGTATCTGTGTATTCTGCAGTATCAACAGATATGCATGGGAATGTGTTGCATCCAAAAGGGATCAGGAAAGAGTAGCAAATGAAGTAGCAATATTTTGTTATTGTACCTATGTGGATGTGGACTTTGCCTGCATGTTATTGGACGCTGTTCTCATTTTGGCTTGCATCAGTGTACAACAAGGTCAGTCCTCCCACCATTCATCAGTTGTCAAATAAAGGTGGGAATTTTCAGCGTCCAAAAACTGGAAAATAAGAAACTGCTCATACTTTCATTGCGCTCCTTGTTGCATGTGATGCAAGATACAGAAAGAAATGTTATCACTACTCTTAGAAGCATGACTAAAGGGCCAGACATGGAGAGTGGATGTGTTTATACTGGATGGCTGTATTTGGCGAACATTCACGCATAGTTGAGGATGTAATGAGGGAGATTAGTTGCCGAAACCACTGAATTAGCCAAAAAAAAAAAAAGAGAATCTCAAATGGAAACCAATGTTTCGGTTCACACCTCAAAGAGAACTGTAACAAAACATGTAAATGAATGATGCTGGTATGGTCACATTGCTACAGGTATGCTTAAAAACTGCATAGCCGTATAAAAGTCAAGCATATTATAAAATATAATCTATTTTGTCAGAGCACTTTGCTTCTAAACCTCAAACCAGTTGTCTCATGAAATCAGTAAGGAGGCTCGGTTTTGGATGCTGTACTGAAACACAGCCGAAGAATCCAACAAATTCTTCCTCCAAGTATGGCCTTAAAACATATTTCCATTCAAAATCGGATAAGAAATATCTAAACTTTTTCTTCACTGGTATTTTATTGAGGTTTACTTTTATGGCATCTGGAAACTTTTTCCACCACTGTGTAGTGGGAGTTTGTGGATAATCTGCTTGCCTGTTTCAGCCTGGCTGAGGATCTGAAGAGTGTAACTTGTGAAACTCAGGTCAGTAGGGATCACTAAAGGCAGTTCAAAGACATCCTCCTGCAGAAGGTAATACAGATCGCAGTTTATAAACAGAAGTGGGGGTTTATTCTGAGCAGCCAATGAATCTAAACACAGTAAAAGTTCGAGACTGCGCACGTACGCTTCTAGAAATGAATTGATGTGAGTGTTTATCTTAGAATCTGCCTCTTTAGTTTTCCTCTCAAACTGACATGTCGACTTCCTGCTCCTCTTCACATCTACTCCTTCTTTATTGAGCAGCAGCTTTACCAAAAGCCAAGATTAAACACGTGAAAGTATCAGATTAGAAATATTTCATTAGTTTCCATGGTAAATTCACAAACAGTAAGTCCCTGTGGAGCGAAATACTCTACTGGCTGCAGTTACTGGCAGGTCCTCAGGAAACACCAGCAAAAGCCATTTTCCAATTTACAGTAAGTCTTGTCATCACTCTTCTCAAGTACTCTTGTGGCACCAGCTATAAGATACCACGCCAGAGCAGAGTCAAGCACAGAAAGACATAAGTAAACTATACGGTTATTTATATAGACAAAGCTGTGACTGTAATTCTAATGCTTTCTTCCAACGATGAACTCTGGCTGGCCTGAAAAGTCCTGTGACGTGGGTCAAACTGGATTATATAGAGTTCTGTCTACACAGACCTCAGAAAAACGAGACGGTGGCCCAAGGGTTTATGACGCTTGGCGCTTTGAGCTAGATGCTAACGTCAACATGGCATCATGCTCACAGTAACAATGTTAACAAGCCACTTTAGCCACGATAAAGTTTACGATGTCCACTTTCTTAGTGGCACATGTTAACATTTGCTAATTAGCGCTGCACAGCTATGCCTGAAGTTTGTGTAAAAGAAATCATTAGCTTAGCTGGTCATGTCTGTGCATAAAGAAGTCTGATGATGGAACAAAGCCACTAAGGTTACTACAGTTCATCCTGTGGAGTAGATAAATATCTGTGGCCAGATTTCATTGCAATTCATCAAATAGTTTTTTTCACTCTAAACCAAAAATATGAAACTGTTGGCATCCTTATGGGAAACCTCAGGACACCAAAGTCATTGTGATTATATCTCTGGGGTCCATGAATAGTAAAAATACCAAATTTCATGCACATCAATTGAATAAATATTTAAAGTCTATTCAAATGTAATAGTTGAACTAGCACTGTCATCTATACCATTAAAGAAACAAGACGAATGACAGTCAAAAGGTTTAATACATACACATACAGGGTATACATTTCTGAATGGGAACAACATTAAGTGATTTGGCAATAGGTTCTGTAACATTCAGCTGAAACATCACTTTAAATTAGCACACGCAGTAGCTGAAATTTCACGATGTTGGTGTTTGAACCCATGAGAATGTGATCCAGTCTTACCTGAACCTCACTCTCACGTCCAAGAACAATCATATACATTTTTCCATTCTTCAACTGTATTTTCCCGCAGGCGAACTTCCCAGTTGTCTCTGTTTGGGTATTTTCTTACCTTAATTCATCCAGGAAAGTTAACTGATATTTACTCTTTTTCACAAATCTATAGGTTCATGTTGGTGTGTGAGCGTTACTCATATTTAGTGGGCAGCAGCCTTGAGTGAACAGCTGTGTAGAAATGTAGTCTAACTCCTCGTTCAAGGACAACTCAACAGCAGCTTTTTAGAAAGACTGGTTCTTATTAAATGCTCCCTGACCAACATTGCCAACCTTGTCTGGGGATTTGAAACAAATCCTATAAGAAGCCTGCAGCCTTCAAAGTTTAATCCCTTATTTTTGTATCCTGTCTTTCAGAATAAAAGTCATTTAACTCATTCGCTGGACAAGAAATTAAACATCTTCGGACCATTTGTTCTCTGTCACAATAATGTCAATTAATGTTGAACTGCCACATGACAGTGATAAGATAAAGTACTTTATCGTATCTAACTTAAACATGCTTTATTTGATTTTTTCACAACACTAACACATTATCACTTTATAAAGCTGATAACGGCGTATATGTTTCAGCAGACCCAGAGCAGCATTAGGGTTCATTTGGAGTCATGTTTGTGTCCACCTGTTGAATGTCAAATACTGACTATTGTCTCAGTTTAGTCTCCTGAGGGAAATATCTGGTTCTGTAGCAACCGCATGCTAACTTTGTTTTTTGTTTGTTCCTAGATGGGAAGGGTTTGGTAATTTATTACAACTTTTGCTGAAAAAACTGACTAGTCAATGCTGTGAGATTTAATAGAGTAGAGTCGCTGTCTGAAAAAGTTAAACATAGCTAAAAGACACTAAACAGATCTGTTGAAGCAATGTCACTGTGTTTCTAGGTGTCACATTACTTTTTAAAGTATTACATAATCATAACAGACACAGATAATGCTCTAAATTAATAGAAAAGCTGTAATAAACTAGAATCATTCTCAAGAAAGTTAGTGAGAGGCCTTGTTTTACGCTAAAACTCAAAGCCATCACATCCAATGATGTACTGGAATCAGCAAATGAGCGACCTCCGCCTGCCACCAAGTGCGGGGGAGTAGGAGCGAGACACAGAGGGAGGAGGAGAGGAATGTTAGATGGAGTGGAGCAGTTCAGTAGTCATGCTTACTTTACTCTGTAGGTTAATTACTATACTGACAGATTGATTACTGAGAGTGACAGAGGAGGGAGGGGGGGGTCTGGCAGCAGCTCCCAGCTGTACTCCTTAACCTTCAAACAGTGTGAACAGAGTGAACATGAGAATGCAAATGCCAGTGTATGAAATTGTTGAATCGATAACAAAATGTGCGTGAGTATTTTCAGACTCAGTGGATGTACATCATTGGTTGACTGTAAACTCCGTGTGTGTGTGTGTGTGTGTGTGTGTGTGTGTGTGTGTGTGTGTGCGTGTGCGTGTGTGTGTGTGTGTGCGTGTGTTGGACACCTGGACCTCGAATAGAGTGTTTAGGATGTCTGCATCCGTATACTTTTCAGTTCAAGGGTCGCTGGAAAGGTCCTTCGTGTCACTGCATTTGGAAAACAAACACACCAACATGGACACACACACACACACACACACACACGATCATTTTCTTGTCAGCAGTTTCTGGCACTGGTCACATGATTGTGTTAATTATCATTGCTGTGTGCTGTGGCAGGTACAACATACACATTTTGTAAATTATTACACAGACTCTGCCTAACCCACACATGGTAGACACACACTCATGCATGAATACAAGGTAATTACATGCTCGGGTTTGGTGTTTTCTGATATTTACAACAGCAAACGTTGTTGAATGAAACAAGTCGCCTGACCTCACGCGCTGAACCCGACACACAGATGTGTGTGTTGACACAAATTTCAACACAGCTGTTTTTTATTTAGTTTTGAGCCTCATTTGGTACACAAAAGACACAAACACATCAAGTGTCTGACTACTGCAAGATGTCTCTGTATGTCTATGTGTTGTATTAATGTGTACCTTAAAATATAATATATGGACCTAACAACCTAATTTAGAGACATTTTCACATCTGCAGCATTGCTGCCCTGCACAACCTCATTGACCTCATCCTCTGATATTACAGATCTTCCGGGCAGTCAGGCGAGGGATGAGCCAAGAGACGAAGAAGGAAGTGAAAGAAATAGGGGGCTGTCTACGTAGCTTAAGAGTTTTTTTGTCTTCTTCTGTTGGGGATCAAAGCTGGCTCCTGTTATAAGAGCTGTCTCTCTCATAAGGGGGATTAGTACGAAACAAATGCAGCTCCGACTCTCGCTGTCTCCCACTGAGGGGAGAAGGAGGAGCGTGTTTCCCATGCCAGCAAAGGTGGTTACATTACAAGCATAAGTCAGTTAAATGACACTTCATTTGGAAAATATCCTGTAAAGTATTTTGGAAAGCGCTGCATATAAGATCATGATATCCCCCCCACACACACAAACCTTCCTTTTGATGCTGTGATGGTCGGTGTGTTGGGGGAAGCCCTTGTTCAGCCAAGTTAAACTCCTGTCTGTCAGGCAGATAACTTAGCAGGTACGAGATGAAACACAGGAGAGTTGAACAAGTCCATGGTGACCATAAGTGCATCTTGGTGCTTCTTTGTCCTTGTGCAGTATCTGATCTTAATGGGTGCGTTAGCCAGAAGTTAATTTGAAGTTACCGACACTTCAATTCCTTTCTTTGATCAGTGGTGAAGAATATCTACAGTTCTGCGATCTCCATTTGTTAAATATGGTCAATGAATACCAACTTCTCCCTCGCTTTGATGCAGGCAGATAAACACCTACGGTTGCAATGGCAAACCCTGTCTTCGTGCCTATATTAGGTTGTCCTATTTGATTTCAAACTAAAATAGAGTGCAGCTGTCTGCCCCACCTGTCCTGAACCACACAGGTGACTTTTCCATTAACATGAGAACACACAGTGAAACTGAGTTTGGCTTCTGAACAGTGTTTGTTTGGGTGTGTGTGTGTGTGTGTGTGTGTGTGTGTGTGTGTGTGTGTGTGTGTGTGTGTGTGTGTGTGTGTGTGTGTGCGCACGGGATGTCCCTGTGAGGCATGAGGGTCAGGGATGGCAGATAGATGCTATAAGTAGTTTTAATAAATAGTGCTGTTCAAGCATTGTGACATTTCCATGCACCGTGGTGATCTGCCAAAATCTTTGTGGTCACACAGTCCTAACCTTCTCGGATAAATGACAAGCACGTCGTCACACTGACAATCATCATAATAAACTGTGGGTGTGTGGTCAAAAGATGAATCATGGGACTGAAACTGCAGGGTAATGGACCCCCACTTGTGCCAAAAAGAGTAAATGTTTATGTGTCCATGGCACCATGAGGATGCTGGGATAGAAGACGTCTGGTACAGTATATGTGGTAGAACACACTGCATGTCCTGCACATACTGCACAATCCCTAGGGGTCATACAGCCGAACCGGGTCATTTGATTTTATCAGCGTGGATAATGTTCACTGGACTGGGACAGATCCAAATGCATCATGCTGTTATTTAAACAAAGAAAAAGCATACACAATGACTTCACATATATATACCATATAACCCTTTTTTCTTATTCATGTTATTGTTATTAGTAAATTCTAATAATAAATTGAAAGGAATAACTTTTGGGAAATACACTGATCCGCTTTCTTGCCGAGAGTTAGATGGGAAGATTGGCACCACTCTCATGTCTGCATGTTACATACAAAGCTGGAGAGGGTTAGGTTAGCTTAGTATAAAGGCTTGAAGCAGGGGGAAACATCTAGCGTGGTTCTGTCCAAATGTTACAAAGTCCACCTTCCAACACCTTTAAAGCTCATTAATTAACATGTCTTTTTAATCCAGACAAAAACAAAGTGTTAAAAATTACAGGCATATTTCACAAAGTGTAATTCTTTTAACAGAAAGTAAAACAAATAAGTGAAAAGTAGCAACAGTAATACGATAAAATGAGGCACTTCATTCAGATGATAGAAATTCCTTTTTTTATAAAAAAGCTCATACAGGCTTATAGTTTTAATTCAAATCCTGCCTGTTTTGAATCTTAACTATGCAAAATGAAAATAAACAATTGCTTAAGGCAAGCAAAACCCAGACTTAAGGCAGCTAATTAACTGTGTGCACACACAAACCTCCACACACTATAGCAGTGTTGTTTGGGGGTTACCAGGCTTGTAGTTGTGACGGGTCAACACACATTTCTTTCTAAAGTGACAAGCAGAGGGGCTGACATGTTCAGAGCTGTTTCACTTTGTTTCCTTTTTATACACAAACAACGTCCTACTGTCATCACTCCATCCTTCAAATACCAAAGGCCCCCCTTAAAAGAGTCTCAGCACTGGCCTCTTGTCAGGGCCCATGATTTCTCCTGGAAAACACATCCCAGAGGAGGGAACTTTTACTCAATGCAAGCTCAGAGATTTTCTTCTCTCCGGGTTTACTTTAGACTGCCTTACATCCAGAATAACAGAAATATACCCAAACATGCTCTGCTGATTTTCTCACACCGAAGGTTGCCCTCCATTGAAAGGTGCCTTCAGAGGGACAATGCTCACTTCCCCCCTCGTGTCTTGTGACATTAGTATTGCGTTACACTCTGACTGACTTCACAACACACCCTCCCTGATTTTATTTTACAACTGGTAGTCAATCTCTCACCCTGTAAACCTGCCGGCCTATGTCAGTGTGTGTTATTGGGAGTTTTCTCACAGGTTATCACTCTCACAGCTGTTTTTTCTTGTTCTCTGGCTGTAATTTAAGCTACTCTGCGATGATAATGGATTTAACAGGTTCCTCTGACCAGATGTGCTCAGCAGCCTTGGGATAGACTGCTAAGTATCATTTTGTCTTCATTTCGTCTAAGGTGGCCTTCCATTTGCAACCAGGTAAGGCTCACCTGGAGGTCCTTGCCATGCCTCTTTATTACCCTTTATTTTTAGGTCATACGCCTCATCTGACTGTTTTTTATCCTACCCCTATGTATGGTAGCATAGCCTCACGCTTCATCTTATCCTCGCCAAACTCTTTTCTTCACAGCTTATCCACCCTGAAAACTTGAACCTTAAAACCCAACAGCTCACTGATGTGCTGATAATCTTGTTTCCAAATACTTTAGATTCCCCAATCCTTCCTTTGACAAAGAAACACACAAAATTATTTACTTAAAACCGCCAGTTTACAGTATCAGTTATCCAGTTCATTTCTAGCAACACTCTTCTAGTTAAATATTTATATTAATCTGAAGCAAACTTTCGGAAGTGCCTTAAAAGAATAATTCAAGGGTGTCATTTAGCTCAGTTAGTAGAGCATCCGCCCCATGTACAAAGGCTCAGTCCTTGCCACGACGGCCCAGGGTTCAAATCTGACCTGTGCTCTTTCCTGCATGTCATTCCCCATCTCTCTCTCCCCACATTCCTGTCACTCTTCAAGCTCTCTGTCAAATAAAGCTCAAAAAGGCCAACAAATATCTTTAAAAAAGAAGAAGAAGAATACAATAATATTTTTGGAACCTGCCATTGCTGGTAAGAAGATTAAAAGCACTCTTGTATTTATATGTTAAGTATGAAGCAAGAGATGGAATGCCTAGCTCTGTCCAAGGGTAACACAATCTACATACCATCACCTCAGCCATCGAACAAAACTACTAACTAACATGTTGTATCTTGTTTGAAAAAAAGTGTAGTGTAAAATCAAGTTCAGTCAAGTTGTGGTTTTATAGTGGGGGGTTATTTTTTGGCAGGACGCAGTGACTTGCTGGAGAAAGACATCTGGAAATCACAGCTCACACTTTTGTTCGGATCAAACAATACAACACGCTAATTATGAGCATATTACTCACTAAAACTGGGAGTTATATATATTTATTGGAAAGAGCCTGGCTAGCTGTTTTACTCTGCTTCCAGTCTTTTGCTAAAAGCTGTCTCATAAAAATCACACACTTTAAACATAATTGGTTGGGTAAATATGCAAACATTTCACTTCAAACTGAGCTGACATCACACTAATTCTTTGGTGAAAGAGTTAGGGTGATGTAAAAATTGGTGCTATAAAGCACTGACGTACTTCTCATACCTGGAGCAAAAAGTTACATAGTGTGAGAACAGATGTTATTTTATGGTAGAAAAGTTACACAATGTTGCACAAAGTTGTTATTTTTCCATTCACAACTAAAAGCTAAAAGTCTAAAAGTATCCTTAGTTGAACAATTAATTTGGCAAGACTACAAAGACTACAGAGGTCTTAAAGGAGAGATCAAGGAGGCAGGTGATGCAGACAGGAGGAGGCTATGACGACAGGTTTTTTTTGCATCACCTTAAATAGACGACTTCTATCCTCACTTTATCTGTAGTCTCCTTAGAACTACTGTTTCCTCCGGATAGTCACACTTTAAAACTGACAAATACATTTACTCCAAAACAAGATTCCTGAAATGCGGTCACCAGTGACGTTTTGGCTACTCTGGAGCTTTGAAAAGAGTTCTTGCATTTACTTTATAAAGCTTCGCTACTTAAATGACCACCAAGCCAATATTTCTACACTCTTAACCTTTCCCAGATGTGCAATCCAACAGAGAGATGAGGGTGTGGACGAAGTAGGTGCAGCAACAAGATGGGAAAATAGTGTTGAAAACAAAGAAAGAGTGGAGCGGTGAGAGAAGGAGAATATAGTGGGGTGAGTAAGGAGGGGAAAGACGCAGTTACTGCCTCAAGGGGTGAGGCAGGGGGCCAGAGGTAAGAGAGATGGGGGTCTCTGCTGTCTGGGTGGTTGGACCACAGGGAATGACAAAATTATTAGGACGAGCATCTGACAGGAAATAAATACAGCGTGGGCAGAATCGCCGAGAGGCAACTGGCCAGACATTGTTGAAAACTACAATAAACTGTTTAAAATGGGTTAAGAAAATTTTTCTTAGTGCGCTACACCGGAGATTTCACAACCTTTGCTGTTCAGACTGACTGTAAATAATGTATTCCTACCAGCGGGCATCATGTAAATACTTTAATTTTATTTATGAACTATGCTGTTGACTTTGTCCAGTTTAATAAAAACTGTTAACTAGAGCACATTCTTGTAGCAAAAAAGTCCCAGCCTAGTGTCTATGGAAAGAAATTGCTTCATTAATCTTGTTCTGCTTATGTTTGTTGAGGTTTTTTGGGATGTCACTATGTGGGTTATGTTCCATTGTGTTGTGTCTGGATCTGTTGTGATGTGTTGATTTACAGATGGAGCAGGAAGACAAGTGGATACCTTCAGTAGCTCCACTGGTTAAGGGTCATCCATCCTCTCTGTCATTTGTACAAGGACATTTGAGAGGAAAAGAATGAAAAGCACAGAGAGCACAAAGTCAAAAGAGAGCGGTGACTTTGAAGAATCCTCTTTATATATGTCACTGTCAAGAGTTTTCAGCCAAAGTGGTACTGCTCTTGACACAGTCAAGGAACAACATGAAAGCACATTTTTCTCATTCTGCTCAAGACATGACTTATATGGCATCCTTTTCAGTCTGCGGCTTCCTTTTTTCTGATAAAGCGTTGGCTTGGTTTCCAGTTATTCCCAGTGTGGCGATTAGTAAGGTTAATGGAAAGACAAGAAAATGTGCCAACAATCAGAGAAAAATGGTAAATTAGCTTCAAACAGGGCAAGACGAACATTATCCGGTTGTGTTCACAATTTAACTGTCTTCAATGTCTGGACATAAAAATTAAAATCTCTTTGTAGCTTCGGGGTAACTAGATGAGCACCCCTTGATGTGGTTTCGACAATAATCAGAGTAAATGACTGTACTAATGCTTCCTGGCTAGGAGATCAGGATATCGCTCATTCAATTTGTAATACTTCCTGAATGCTAAAAACAGACAGCGAAGGTCTTCCAAGAACGGTGAGTGAAAAGTAAATCAAGGAAAGGAAAAGAAAAAAGACTCAGAAGAAATGGACGTTAAAGAGAATTATTTTAAGTGAAGACAAGGTATGAGTCATTTTAAGACAAATGCAAGTTTGTGGTGTTGGATTAAATATTTATTGAATTAAAATCTTCTGCCTCCAGTGTTTTATTTCACAAGCCAATGTTTTATGAGGTAGTTGGATTTCTAAGGAAAGTTGAATCCAAATCACTGGACTGTTGTTTTGATTGAAGATTTTTCACTGTTTATCCTAAGGCAAGCCTGGTTCCAGACCTCTAAATTGGTGCTTTGATCTCCAGTTTCCTCCGTGATTCAAATAGGTCAGTTGTGGTGCAGTTGTGGACTGCTGTCTCTTAGGTTGGAAAATCAACTGCCAATCAGAGCTCTGGTAGTAAGATTAAGAATGAAAATACCATCAGAAAAATGCTAAGAGAAAAATTCACACAAAAACGTAAGCAAAGATCACTGTGACTGATGCTGTTATGCAGATTGTTAGAAGTTGCCTTACAGCAGCTGTAGACTGAAAAGGACATCTGGACATATACAGCATGAATGTGTAACAACTAACATGAATAAACTGTTAGACATGTTTACAGCCAGGTACAACAACAAAAAAAATACAGTTTCTGTAGCTGTACTGAAACTGAACTCACCTGTTCAAATTATATTATGGCTTAGAGTTATGTATAATTAACAGCATGACCGCTTTGATTGACATGTAGGTGCCATTACAGATGGCTTGTTTGAGCACTAAACCACCACATTTCACTCTAAACCATCAATGTCAATGTCATGGTGGCACTAGAGTTACAGTCAAGATCAGAATAATTCATCGTCTGGGGACTGTGCATGTACACATATTACGAAAATACATCCAATAGATATTGAGACAGCATGGTGGACCAACAGGCTGACATTGCCAGAGCCATGCTCCTAGTTTGGCTAAAAATATGAAAGAATGACCATAAAGATTTTCCATAACAGCACAGCAAAAACCACCAATTTAAGATTTTAAAAAATCTGAATCATTTTGACAGTACAAATTAAGATACAGACTACAAACTTGACACATGACAGAACATTTATTATACTGTACATATGTTTTGGGAAAAGAACAGAGTTCTTCAATTTAAAGGGGTCAAGCAGTCACCGCTGCGCAACAGGCATGAAGTTCGAGCAACGTCCGTGAAAAATATGTTTTCCATTCTAAACCATACAGACAATATCCTTCAGTGCGCTTAAATGAGCATGTAATGCAACAGCCAAAGGGAGCATGTGTCTATTCATCAACATTATCTTTAGCTATCTAAAAAGTAATATTATTCTGTATGTTTTTTTAAATGTGACCACCATGCTCCTATGAAAAAGAGGTAATTTAATTTCCAGCAGGGCCCCAGTCCACAGAGGCGTAGTTCGCTTGGAGCGGATCCACCAGGATCCCCTGCTAGGATGTAAAGATCACAGACACATCTGTTGGGAACACTGGACAACTATTGTTCATGTCTTTAATAATACCATTTATGTCTTTATTGTACCTGTAGAGGATGACAAAAATAATTTTATTTCCATTTTAAAGGTCGGTTGTGAAGGCTGAGCCCCTTGGACAGGCCCTGAGGTCCATCTAAATTTTTACAACTCCCCGCACCTGTTTAATGTGGATACAACATAAACATTCTTGCGTGCGTGTCTTAATAAGTCAATGGGGATATAGATTATTGTGAATTTCATTATCCTTCGGTTCACTGCTGGGATTCAGCCATATCTCAACAATGAGGTAAGAAAATTATACCCCTGTGTGGAACAAAAGATAACTGTGGTTTTAATGCTTCAAATAGGCCATTGTATGAGCTATATAAACATATTACAAGGATTTTGGATATTGTGAAAATTCAAACCGATAAAGTGAGCTGTTCTGTTTCAGCCTGTCTGAAGAAAATGTAGTTGAAGATAACAAACACGTTGCTAACAAACACCTCTTTCAAAGGGCAGACCCCAGGGTGCTTTGGTGTGATTGGCAGCCAATGTGATTGCAATCTGGCAGAAGTCCCAGAGAAATGTTCAGAGAGCAGTTTCAATATACTGTATATGGTCAGGTTAGAGGTTGTCTGTGTATTGTTCAGCAGAATTAGCGCCTGGACAGACAGTTTTGGTTGAATTTGCTGCAGAACAGAACAGACATATCAAAGGAAAATTCTGGTTAATATCAATGCTGTGTATTTCCCATAAATGTAACTAACTCTGCACTTGCTATGTTTGTTCAAGAGATTCAGGGGAAACGAGGACCAGAGACAAAAACAATAAGCAAAAGGGCAATCTGCATGAGGCGGCAACAGCTTTTCAGATAATCTTGTTTTTAGGAAGAGTTTATATGTGTGAGAATGACTTTCACTGAAGTTCAAAGGAAAGTCAGAAAGACAAATGCAGGGATTTGCAGATAATCAAGTGGATTACTATGAGGAGGATGATGAGTGATTTTACTTTGCATGTATATTTATTCAAACAGCAGTTCACAGACGAGGAGACTCGAAGAATGGAGGCAGAGACAGAAAGGCAACAGGAGGGCTGCAGAGAGTCTAACCTGTTGTTGCCAGACTTGGAAACATAGATATGGATAGGAGTGATCCCAGCTGTGTAACAGATGACAACAACAAATTAATTTTCCAGCATTTATCAACATTTTCATAATGCACATTTTGTTTCATCTCCCCAAAATCATGAAAAGACGACAAAACGGTCAGCTCTCCATACATGAAGAAAAAGTCATTACTCGTAAAACACCATGTGAGAGATTACAAATGTGTGATCTGATTATACATTCCTGAAACCAAAATGATCAAAGATTCCAATGATGGCTGAGGGGAATTGTGTTTATGTTAATTAAATACCCCTGATAAAAATATCCCAAAATTAAAAGACTGAGAAGTATTTTGGGCAACTTACTGAGCAATTAGCTACAACAGGCGTCTTGAAAACTAACATGATATCTTGCAAGCACTCTTTGCTGCACGAACACTCACTACAGTAAATGGAAAGCTTTCCAAAGCCTCACACATGTAAATAAACCAATGTGCAAGTTGCCCCAGATGTAAAGTAGATCATGATGCAATTAGCCATACTGGCAGTTTCAGGCCAGACTTTCTGTGCTTACTTTTGGACCCAGAGATAAATGGTAATCTGTTACAGTTAAAAACAAAAATAACATTTCCCTTAATATCTACAGCAGAGGTGGCAAATGCAAAGTAAGCACAAGCAATACAGCCACAATAACCATATTTATCAGAAATATACCGGTTTGACATAAACAGGAAGGACCCTTTAAGATATTGCAGTGGGATTGCATGTGACCAGGCAGATGTTTTACATCTGGGCTCATATTCATTAACACAAGGAGGACAAAGGCCAGTTAAAGTATTATGAATTGATTGACCAATGTGACAATGCCTGCCTCAAAGGGCTTTATAAAATAAAAAGATAAAATAGTTGTCACGTTTGTCACTGAACACAAACAAAAAACAATAAAAGCCACAATCAACTTCATCTATTTGAACATTATATATAGACTTGCAAATTAAAAGATGAAATACAGTTTTCTAATCATAAAATACCAGCTCAACGTGATATAATTATTGGTATGCATAATGATGACTATGTCACGTTTCCCACAGATATACTGCAGTTAATCTGTGTTTCTATACCACAGGAGACTTGCTACAATGGTGAAACAGCTCTTCATACAGGATTTGGTGACGTTGGGAAATGAATCTACTCATATATTATAGTTAAAAACAGAAAAGCCCACCAAAGGCACTCTAGAGCCTTCACTTACCTGTGATGGAGTTGCAAATATTTTGACAGTGCATGAGTTTAATGATGTTGGACTATCCTATTACTAGTGGCATGCAAACTCTATACCTGCTGTCAGTGAATGCTTTGTTGCCTTGGGCTAAGTAGATATTACTTCAGGGAAAAGAAGCTCATTCAGCAGGCAGGTAATGCTGTCTGTGTCCTCAGAGACTGTTGTCTGCTATCTGGATTTAAACAGCGGTGTTCACAGCCCAGAGCACAAGAGTTTAACATGATTTTCTGGATGATGACAAAGGTATGTCTTCCTTGTAAGTGTGGCCTATTGTGTTAAACATATATCTGTTTCACATTACTGTGCCTCTCTAGGTTTACTCCACAACTCATTCAGCATACAGCTCCAATAATCAGAGCCACATTTTTGCTGCAGGGGGAGCTTTTTGTAGGTCCAGGTAGAGATCATACTGTCAAATTGCAGTGCATGATTATTCTGTGCTGGTTAAAAAGTCTCCTGGACAATGCAGTGAGTGCAAAGCTGGGTTAATCATAAGTGGCCTATAGCTGTCCATCAGTCCTCGTAGGAATAGCTTGACATTTTGGGAAATACACTTGTTAGCTGTGTTGCCAAGAGATGATGGATACCACTCTCGTTTTGTGTGGTAAATACGTAGCAAGAGCCAGCAGCTAGTTAGCTTAGCTCAACCTTAGAGAAAGAAACAGAAATCTTAGCCATGCTCCTAGTTCTCCTAGACAAAAGGTAATAAATACTAATAGCAATGGTAGTTGCATTTCCTCCAAAGCTCACTAATTAATGTCTTGTTTTTTAATCTGTACAAAAACATGTAAAAGCAACAATTTGCCATTTTAATTCAATTCCTTGGCCTAGACCAGCAATTTCTCGAAGTTAGTATAGTGTCTTAATTAGTGAATGAGTTTTAACAGTGCTAGTAGATGCATTTTTACCTTTTTTAAAAAGTTTGACATCTTATTTTTCTCATTTCAAATCTTAGATAAAGTAAATCAAACATATGTTTGGGAATCATGGCACCAACTTATCCTTCCTGGGAGGTTTCTCCCAGGAGAACTACAGAAAATTAACCCATTCCTGAGGAAGTCAAGAAGAAATCAAAGTTTTGTGTACATACAAGTGTCTAGTTACTGTAGCTGTTAGTGGCATGGCTTTTGTCTAGCTTTCATTTAATTTTTGGTTCCGCACCGAGCGCAGACATAAGCTCTTTTTGAACTTTCAAAGAGATCTTCTTCAGATCAAATATCTGCAGATTTCCTGAGGATCAGTAGTAGACGAGCTCAAGTAGTGATTGAATCATGCAGAACACTTACAAAAACAACAGATAGATCTCTTTAACTTCAAACAGGTGGAGTGGTCAATGCAAAAAGAGTTCCTCAATCAGTATCATGGAAAATGTACTGTATTTATATCTGCACTGCTGTGTAAGTCAGATAAACCAATGGCATGTACTACAGAAGGATGAAAACAGATTGTTCAGACATGGGAAACTGTTATTTACTGCTGGAAAATATAGGAAGATAGTATGAAACACTTTTTCATGTAAGCTTTTGGTTGAGATTTATAAATCTGTCAAAATGAATCTCTCTCTGGAGATGAGTATGAGACGGTCCAAAGAGCTATCTCTATTTAAAAACGGAAACTCATTCTTCTTGAAGGGAGTGAAGCCCTGACATGATCCAGATGCAGCCGAAGAACAGCTTTTTGAAAATCCCTCCTGAACACAGAACATGGAGTTAGTCTGAGATTAGATTATTCAAGCAGGAGATTTGTTCAAACCAAAAAACAATGATTCAATACAAAATTAACTTTAATATCTTTGTACATGTTTCTTTAGTCATCACTATATACACTTTGTTTAGGACTGAAATAACAACTACTAAGTTGATTTCCACGCAATTTTGTACAGACATTCATTTCCACAGAATGACTACTACTGACTTTGGTGATCTCTTGACTTTATGTGTCCACAATTTCCACTAATCAAGTAAAATATCTATCAAATTGATTGGCATAGCATTTTGTATTGACATTCATGGTTCTCAGATGATAAGTCCTACTGACGTTGGTGATCCCTGACTTTTCCTGTAGTGCCACTAGTTGTGAGTGTTTGTGGTTTCAAAGTGGTGTTAGAGTAGATACTCTCTGTAGAGCTGGGTCTTTAGGAAAAGGTAGAGAGGTGTGCCACTGAAGGGGAACCACAGACGAGAAAAGTTTGGATTGTCCTGAGTGTACAGGTGTCAGAGCCAGACATGTAATGGTCAGGAGGTCTCATATGCCCATATAAGGGTGAGTTGGGTGCAGAACTGAAGACTACTTTGTAGTATTAGCAATTTGATGTTAATGTGGGCTGCTACAGGTAACCAATGGCCAGACCCCAGGTGATGACAGTCGGTGGACACACCCCATCCACCCTCATCTCTACATCGGAGCACCCCAGGGCTGTATTTTGAGTCCCCTGCTGTACTCCCTGTGCACACATGACTTTGAAGCCTATCTAAATGAAAACAGAAAACCTGACCCCACTGGTATCAAGACATCAACCTCTTCTTGAATGTCAGCAAGACTAAAGAGATGATAGTGGACTTTGGTAATAAGCACTGGAGGAACTACACCCATTTAATATTAACGGGTTAATGTTAATATTAACATGACTGAGGGCCTGACCTAAGCGCTGCATATGGGCTCTGTGGGGAGAAAGTAAAGAGAGAGATTGTTTTACCTCAGATGCTTAAGGAAATTTAGATTTCTACTTCTGCACCATTGAGAATATCCTAAAAGGGAACAGCTAATGGTGATGTCACAAACTTAACGGCCATTTAATTTATGATGTTAGAATATTGATATTAGCATTTTGCTGCCTAACTATAGCCTAATAGAGCCACTAGCATGATTGCAGACTAGTTTGTATGATTCTGTCCAGGTTCCCTCAAGTGATAGACTATCACTCATATTTTCATATGTAGCTCACTTTACCAGCAAAAACTTTTCATTTATGTCCATATGAAATGCATTACTTATAGTGTAAGGATTACCCTGGTGATCCTTGCTAGAAAAAACCCAGGTAGAAATCTCCCATCTCTCAAACAGCTGTGGGGTCAAAAACATGAAAGCGCATATGACACTCTGATCAAATATACGGGGCATGAGGGACGAGAGTCTTTGATGCTTTTGTGATTATTTTTTCCTCGTACGAGCATATGGGGAGACTCTGACAACAGGGTGTTTATCAGACATAAGAGACCTAAATCAACTGAGAGGACTTTGTGTTTGTTCTTCACTGTGTTTCTGTGTTTCCTCGCTGTTCACTCTCCTCTTTAATCCCTTTTTTTCTTTCCGCCATCACAGCCAATGGAAGGTCTCTTGTGAGCTCCTGGTGCTTGAGATCATTGTGCTTTCCACAACAAAGAGAAAATATCCCACATTTGTAAATGGGCTCTTGCCAGTTGGACAGGTTTTTTAAACAAGCATTTCAGCAGGGGAAGGGAAGGCTGCTCCTCTGACTCTAAGCAGCCAACAAGCGTGGGTTGAGGGTGAAATGAGTTATCCAATCAGATCTAATTAGATTTTCACAATGTTTTACACAGTTGACACTTCCCTAAGTACTCTGATGCAAGTCCCCTGTGTCTATTTACTCTTGAGTGCTGAGTGAGATCCCAAAGATTTATTTTATCATCACTGTGATTCTTGTGAGCTGAAGGGGATTTATTTATCATAACATTGTGTTGTTTGCAGTTTTTTTCCTCGGCCAGTACTTCTTAGTTGTCTCTCCTTAAAGGGAATAAGTGTATTATAAGTAAGTCGGCCAGATGTTTGACACTAAGTCTGAAGACCAAATAAAAACAACTACCACAAAAAATGAAAAGGTAAAAAAAAAAGGTTTGATCTTTTTGGTTTGGCTTTCACATCTTCATTGCCAACAAGAGCATATATCAGATAATCACTCATAAAATACTATATAGAAAAGCAGAGAAAGTTCTCAAGTCTATCCATCTTTGACATCTTTGCTATGTCTCCAATGGATTAGTATTAAGTTAAGTCAACAACAGAAGAACCAAGGTGGCAATATGCCCCGGTGTCAAGGATGATTTGGTCTGCTGAACCACTGCCAGTTGAAAAACCCACAGAGTAATCCAACACTAATAACAAATATACAGAAACATATATTGAAACCTCTGGATGAAACAAGTATGGAAACTTGAGAGCAAGAAGATGTGGGTGTTGCAGATGAAAGTCAAAAGTGAGTGATCTTAAGGAGGGGAGGACCAACAAAAAATCCCCCAGTTATCATCACTTTGAGGCAGTACAATTTCTACACGCTTAATCTTAAATTCAGGGCCAAATACATTGCGAAATACATTGCTAATGTGTTTATATGGGTGTAGTAGTGTTTTATCACAGTGTTGTTTCTGGGTAATGAGATTATGTAACTGCTAACAAAGAAATACCGCTTAGTCATCTGATAAGTCAGTCCAGTTAGACCTCCACCTGGGAGTGACCAGTGGAGGAAGAAGGCGTCAGTAGGCTAATTTTCAGGAAGCAGAACATATTGGCTGCAATAACATTTTGGAACCCATCAGCTATTGGCAAACAGTAAACTATGTTGTTCAAAAATGTATTTGCATTCATACAGAGATATCTGTTTGTAGAGATAAGCCAAATGTGTTTTTCTCATCATTCTTGTGTATCAGGTTTCTAATCCAACTGCAGAGGAAGTATTGACCCGGATATCTGAATGCAGCTAATCTGGTTTAGTGGAAAGTTTCCTGAAAACTGAAACATGGCAGCAGTTCAACACACTATGGAAAAAAAAAACCCTAAATAACATGTAGTTTTCCATTAAAAGTTAGAATTAGTGACATATGAGTGTGCTTCCACTAGATGACAAAGCCATTCTTTGGAAAAAGCAGCTCTTCCTTTCTGACTGTTCAGTCCTGTGTTTGCCAGCGGTGGAATTTTACTGGAGAGTTTGCCTTGTGTTTGACTGCCCAGCCTTTATACATACAAATGAATAGAAGATGGAAGGACTTCAGGTTTACTTCTTTTCAGCGTCCACTCTTTTGTTGCATCATGTCTCTTTGTGTTGAGAAAATGTCTCCTAATTAAGCCTGATGCATAAAGACTGGAGAAACCCTTGACTGATTGCTGTTCACTGTACTACGGTGAGAACACCGTGGCATGGCAGACCGGACACACATACACACACACACACACACACACACACACAGGACATTCTCATGGGATAAGATGTATTGGACATGGTGTTAAAAATCCAACAAAAAAGAGGGTAGTAAAAATCAGAAAAAAAGACAGTCTCAAGTTGTTTCCATGAAAGACCCCCAACTGGGAAAGGAAGAGAACAAGGGACAAAGATCATGTACCCCATCAAGGAGCCCACGTAACATGTTTCGGAGGTGCAAGAGGGTCTCTTAGGTCTGAAAACACATTGCTCTGGTGGAAAAGTCGTTAACTGTTCAGACTGGAGACATGTCTTCATTAATAATGTTGCTTTTATATTTGCAGAACAGAACAGTTTATTTAAAGATTTGTATATATGGCTAACACCTCATCTGCCTTGTGAGATGCAATAACTGAATCTATAAGTAGTGAGTGTCTAGTGTCCTTGACAACATCCTGTTCAATGTGCTTTATTATTTAATCCTCAAGGTCTCACCGACTGGCTGTTACTGCAGGGAAACTGTCCACAGAAGGTGGGAGGCAAACAGTGTCCGTTGGGAGAAACTGTACCTGACAATCTCCACTGCCCCCTGCTGGGCCTCACCTGGCTACAATTTAGTCTGATTTCTGTGCTATACTATTCAATACATTCGACCAGTATCAGTCACCTTAGGAAGTTTAAGTTAAGCAAATAGAATACCAATGAAGAATTGAAAAGTTAATAAATTGTGGCTATTATGGGGGTAATATGAGTAGATACGTAAGTAAAAAGTCATTTCAGCAGGCCAGACAGCTGTGTCATCAGGAAACCTAACGATTGCGTTGGAGCTGAAAATGGCTACATAGTCGTATGTGTACAAGGAGTGCAGCAAAGGTCTGAAAACACAAGAGTCAGAGAAAAAGAGACAGACTAATGAGGATGACAAAAATGCTGAAGTGACATCGTCTTTGACATTGGTTTCTTTACAATCCAGGTGCCGTTTACAGGAAGGAGAGTTATAGAGCAGTTAGATATCTTACCCGACTGTAACTAAACACTAATGATTTCAGGATCAAATGTCCTCAAATTGCCATTATTTCAATAAAATATGAACCTTAAAATATACTACAAGCCCCGTTCCTGTTAGCAGTTCAGGTAAACCAGTTCACATTTTGCTGGAACAAGTTTGATAAGTTATGCGATGTAGATAAGGAAGGCAACATTAAAGTAAATTGACAGATTTCACAATAAGGTTTGACGTGAATTTCTCACCCATACAAAGAGAGAAAGAATGGCACATATTGAGGCCTCACATAGATAAGCATGATGGTGATGAAATACACACTGGTGAAGAAGTATGAGACTTTGTAGCCCAGAGTGGCATGAGATGGAAATATCAACAAAACGGATTTGTCATAGAGATCAATAGACAAAAATAACCCCCAGTATGAAGTGACACCTGGTTAGATTTAGCTCGGGTCAACATCAGCCAAGAATCTTGAGTTTGTTTAGCAACAAACAGTTTACTCAAGAGCACCATGGCAACACATCTCACAGATAAAAATGTTTTCAAGGCAGAGAAAGCTGTGGAACCATTCTTTTTCCATAGAAATGATAGAGAAACTGTTGACGAATGAACCATTTCTGCATTTCCCCTAAGATCTACAGAGTTTTAGCATCTTTCAGCTTATTGTTTTGGTGTTCTTACCTACAGCTTTTTTGTTTAAATTCACTCTCATGGCACTGACTCTAATAGTTTTCAATAAAATGTTATGATAAAAGTATTGCCCCCTACCTGCCCAGGACCAAACAACAGATAGACAAGTTATCATGTAACCGCAGACCATAGCAGATCATTAAACAGCTAAAGAACCAAATATTTCCTTGAGGAGTAAAGAAAGGAGAAATTCCAGCAAACAAAGAAAAAAAGTGTCAGTTCTGTTAATATAAGTGGTCGCCTCATGAGTCACATGACCACCCATAGACAGCCTTTTAGCAATGGGGATAGCAGTTGACTGGAAACCATCTGCTTAATGTGAGAATGCCGCTGCAGGCGTCATGGCAACATGCAAAAAGAGGAAGTTGAAGAGTAGAGGCAGCCATGGCTGGCAATGCTGCACAAATCAGCAAAGCATGAGACAGCCATGTATCACATTAAAACATCCTCAGAGCCTATATGGATCACCGGTTACATTTTCCTGCTGTTGCTCCGACAGGTGAAACATTATTCTTTCATCTAAAACAGATGGAGTGAAAAGTATTCCAGGTCAGACCTTTAGTTGTTAGTTCTCGCTTTTTGCTCAGACCCCCTCTGCTTTAATTGACTTCCTAGTTCCTAGCCACTGTTGTTGCAACCTGCATAAAAATTTACTCTGACGGCTGCTTGTCATACATAGTGTGTATATGAGAGAGACAGATGCAGTTGGGACATGTGTTTGTGTGCGTACGTGTATTTGCGGGCATGCTGAGTATGTGTGCGTATGTGTGTGTGAGAGGAGGATAGAAGCTGGCATTGTCAGAGGGCCAAACGGAGGAGAAATGCGGATAAGAGCCTCTTCAAAGAGCGGTGAATTTGTTGAAGACGCTAGTGCGATTTAGCACGTACACCCAAATAAGTGAGTGAGAGGGCTGAGAAACGGATGAGGTGGGGTAAGGGTTGGGAGGGGTGGGGGGCTCGTTGATACTTAGATGGATGAAGATTCATGTCACTTGCAAGAAAGCTTTACCCAACATCAGAGCAAGAAACGCACACTGGATGTCACTCTTAACCTTGAGCTCCACTCACTGGTCGATAAAACCTACGTCTCGCTTTCCAGTTGTCTGCTTTGGCAAGCTTCTTCCTTCTCACCTCATTTTACAAGCAGTGGGGGGTTTTAACTATACTCATTCCCTTGAAATAGGCTAATTGTGTTCAGTTGACTTCCCTGGATGCAACAGCCCTTACAAGTTAATCACCCAGGAAAGCCTCTTAGTGACAGCTATGCCTTAATTGCATACCAGACTGTGCCCATCAATTTGGATGGCAGCAAATCCACACATTCCATCTGCATGGGAATGAGACGTTCTGTCGAAAAACTTTCGGTTCTCACTGAGAGAAAACTTCAACAGTCAGATTGTGTAATTCAGTGATTTTGATTAAAGGTACAACCCCAAATTCAGCTCCCCAGATCCCATGGTGTTGCTGGTATGACCTTCTTGTCGATTTTTTTTTGTGTTTTGACTCTTCAGCAGAAGCTATCACCAGGGGCCCTTTAGTCTTCACCAAAACACTAAAGGCAAAACAAACTGACCAGTGTGACAATAAATGGGGAATGCGGCGGTGTGGGTTGGATTTGTTTTTGTGTGATGTGACGTGCCCACTCATCTTCGCTCCAGTCTCAGCTCTTCTGCTCATTCCATGCTGCGTTTTAGCAGTTTATCCAGGGAAGCAGGGGTGAAAACGCTAACCTTTTCCACATAGCAATAACTTCCCACCATGACATCGAACCAACATTGCTTCAGTGTCCCTCAGCGCTCGCTGTGAAAATGTCAGACGAGCTCTTTTCATCTAAGGGAAATCCTATCTGATTTACTCTCCCCCCTCTTCCTCAGCTGAGGCGCCTGTTTGTACAGGGCCATGTTTCATTTGAATATCAAAGCCTGTAAGGAGGTGGCCAGACACTTTAAATGCTATTTTTTGGGCTTTTCTCAAGGAATGTGACTGCGTAAGTGTCCTTGAAGAAAGGACCTGATCACTGAGACAATGCTTTCTTTGAGGCGACAGGGTGATGGTAATCTCTATCTATCTACTTCTCTGCTCCGTAGACAAGATGAACACAGATGTCCATTTGCATCTCAGTGTGCAGTTCTTTTGGACTTCACAGTTTAGATGGCATTTGAGAAATTGTTCACATTTTTGACCATGAAACCAAACAGCCATGATGGTGAATATGCTCCTGATGTGTCCTACGTGTATTCACTAAGCTGCATTCATAATTATCCATGCTGAACCAACTGTGGAAGAGATGTTAAGTCCTTGCTCAACTGCACAAGACGGCGCTTGGAGAGTTGTTACGAGAACAACTTTGTTGTGTGTCACATTAAATTTGTTCTCTACATTATTGCAGTTGTTGAAGTCTTCACTTTATGTGGACATCAATAACATAGATTGGAGAAATCACAATTATTGTCATTCGATTTCTGAAAGTAATAATAATAATAAACTTTATTTATGCAGAGTACCTAAACAGCTAAGAAGCGCAATATCAAAAACACATTTCCAAAAAAAACGATGGTGCTCTGATTTTTCTTGTGAATAAACAAAAGTTTCTGTTTCCATTAAGTGTTTCCAACCACAAACACATTGCATGGACACTTGTTGAGTTTCTTTCCTCATAAGACATTTGCAAGCTGGTTTTAAGTACTTAAACTCGTGCATTGCTGACCTCTTTGTGTACTCTCTTCTTTACTTGCCTTTGTTGGTGTTGCTTCATGTGTTGGAAACACCAAGTGTTGTGGAATATGTAGGCAGGAATGTGTATTGCAATGTCTGTGCACTTGCACTCATTCTTGTGAATCCTCGAGCACATGGAAGACACAAACAAAACAGGAGCCAAAACATAGCACTACTAGTGGTCAAAAACTCCTCAAGATACCTTTACTTTCAAGAACACCTCATAACTGGATTTACTTTCTATCATCAATTTGTCATTTTTTGTGTTATTCTGATCTCTTTAGATAGATGAAACTTTACATTTATATGATTGAGCACAAAGGGTGTATTAATAAAGAGAATGTTACCTCCTGTGAGGACAAAATGTAATAATCTTTACTTGATAATTGTAGGTGCTCCTGGAAAAGGAGGTTATGTTTCATGGTAGCCATGCTTCAGTGTATCGTACAGCTCTAATTTGCACTATTAAATTCTGTAAATGTAGTTTACTGTTTTTAAGAAAGGGCTTTTCTATAGTTTTCTGTTGCTGCAACCTTGCGTCAAAGCTTTCTTTTTGAAAACAGATGAAGCCATGCGATAAATCCTGCAAAGAAGTAAACAAAAACATGACAACTAGACAATAGCATAGTGTTCTCATGATAAGACTATCAAACATCAAACCCCTTATCTACTCGGAGTCTCTTTACTTTGGAATGAAGGATCTACCTGTATCTTCTACTCTGCAACAAAGGTTTTGGCATGTTCCTACACTCTTCCTCTAGGTGCCTCTCATGCATCTGATGAGCATGGTATGAAAAGAGGTATGAGCAGTGAACCGCTGTCATGAACTCTGAGCATCTAAACAAAAGCAACGGAGGGATTCATCTGTAGGAGCCAAAGATACATGCTGCAGTTTATCGTATAGACTGCAAGATTTATTTTCACCTACACTGGCATGTTAGTTTTAAATCTCCCTTGTAGACAAATACATTTTAGTTTTACCCTGACTGCTCTGTGTACTCTCTCTAGTTCTGTGATCAGGATGTCACCCTTTTCTTTTCTAGACTTTGTTTTCAACATGCCATGTCTTCATTACTTAATTCCATGCTGTGCTGCAGTTTGTTTTGTGATTCATTGATGAGTTAGATTTAGATCTTGGCTCATAATATGTTTATCCTTTGAGGCAAAGCGTTTGATAAATGATCATGAAGCCGAGCCTTTATCTGAACTCAAAACATTTCCACTTGGCCATGCGACAATTCTTATCAAGATATTCCATTAAACACAAACAAGTGTCATGAGGTCTATCTAAGTTCATTTATTTACTCGTGTAACCTACTTTCTGCCGGAATTGGTCTGTACCACCGTCGATGTAATAAGAGCGCTTCACCGGGCGCGTCGCTCTTTTTTATTCTCGCGAGATTACCCGAGACAGGAAGAGAAGAAGGGGAAGGTCAAGAACTAAAACATGGCAACTCGCTGTATGTTGAGGTCTGTTTGGACCTCATTTGCGGGCTTAAAATTAGGTCCCACAGGTACCAACGTGAAGCTTCAACAGAGGATAAATACCCCCCAGCTGTCGGCGTTAACCATTCAGAGCCGAGGGATCCGCCAAGGTGAGATTTGTCTGCACAGCTCTGGTAGGAGAGCTAACGTCACCTAGCATGGCATGCTAACGTGCCTGACAGTGATGAGAGGCTCCTCAGCCATGAAGACCTGCGCACACCGAGGCAACACTGCCTCACCTTGTTCACAGACGAGACAACAAATGTGAAAAGAGACATTAATTTTGAGTAAATAGCTGTTTGTCAGAAGCGGTGACGTGTCATTGGTGGGAAGCCATGTGTCCACAGACCTCTCTGAACTCTCATTTAGTGAAAAATAGACCTATTTTTCTCACAGCAGCGATGTTGACATCAGAAAATAGGTAAACACAGGTGTTAATTTAATGATACTAATTAAGGTTCAGTTCCATGTATTGCAGCAGAGGCTTTCCAGTGAGCCAACATGCAGCACCCTGACTCTGTTTGACCTAAACGGAACGAGACCTTAATTAGTATCATTGGTAACACCTGTGTTTACCTACTATTTTATGTGCTGTGAAAAAGGGCAAATTCAAATAAACACACAAGAGATGGTGTCTTTTTTTTTTATTATTCATCCTGCTCCTGACTTTCAAACTATTTGTAGAGATGAGAGAGAGAGAGAGAGATAATACTTTATTGATCCCACAACGGGGAAATTCACTCAGCAGCGAAAAATAGAAACCAAGGAGGGAAACACAAGTGTACATATTTACAAAAAGTACTAGAGTATAATGTGCAGCGAGTATAATGTGCAGTTTTAAGAACGTGTAACATAAGCGTTACAGAAACAAAACAGAAACAGACATGTACAGGAGACTACAACATGATCAGGTGCAGGTGTTGTAAAGTCTCACAGCAGCAGGGATGAAGGACCTGTGGAACCTCTCCTTCTTACACCGTGGGTGTATATAACTCATGGTTGTATCATTTGGCACCGTGATCACTTTAAACATCTTTCAAATACTAGTAAGGCAGTATACAGAAATGTATTTATGATTGAGACCTAACATGTTGTAATGTCTGTTTTTTTACAGTGGTGGAGAAGCAAGAGGGTAAAACAACAACGGTATGTAAAACCAGGCTGTGATGTAGCTTTATGTAATAGGAGTAATAAAGTTATTAGTGAATGTGGATGTTTATATGGAAAAAGAAACACTGTGCAAAATATAAAATTCAACAGTGATCCATCGTAAGAATCGTTGTATTGTTTATTATTATTCTATAAATACATTATATTTATAATGTATTACAGAAACAACTTTTCTGTCGTAAAGGATATGATTATCAGTCAGGTATAAATTCATGTGGAACACCTTATATAACAGAAACATGTCTGCATGCATCTTAACTGTAATCTTTATCTATATAGCAGTGTAGTTTTTCTCAGTCTGAAAAAGTGTTGTCAGCTTAGGGTCATTGCAACCATGAGAGCAACACAGAGCATTGAAGTCTCACCTTGTTTTCTAAAGTAGTGGCTCTATTTCAGAGAGATTATTATTTGCTTATTATATGCAATTATTTTTTGACCTGCTTGTGATATAAAAAGACTTTCTCCTTCTGCACATGGATATATTCAGGTAACCCTGACAAAGAACCTACCATTATTATAACAGTAGTCATATTAATCATCTGCCAGGTTGAAGGACAAATATTGGACATTCCAGCAGCACCACAGCCTCCAAACCCTGCAGCCAAGTGTCCTATCTACAAATGGAACCTGCAGAACAAATACAACTATACGGTAAATGCATCCACAGGCATGTAATGACCAAATCAGACATTATGGAAAGTGTATTCAATGTGGCTGATTTTCTTTCTCCTTTTTGGTTAAAACCTCGTCCAGGATGTCTTGTTGCTCAGTCAGTTCATCAGATCAGATGGAGGGATGTTGCCAAGGAGAATCACTGGTCTCTGTCCAGAGGAGCATCGCAAGATTGTCATCTGTGTGCAGATGGCCCACAGAGCAGGTCAGTGTTGCTGCCTGCCTCTTGTTTGTTTGTGTATGTAAATCTTCATGCACTCCGAACTCAAATTATTCTCACCCACTCATTAACTGGGTATTGAATCCAATGCTGTCAAGATGGTGATAAATTGTACCAGCTGAGTAAAAAATCTCAAAATAACATTTGCTACAGACAAAGGTATTGAGGCAGAAATGTAACTAATCATCACATTTGAGAAGTTGGCATAAACTCATTTATCAGATTTGTTGACAATCTCCTTTCAGCTGATTGAATTGGGTTGTTTAGAGTTTGTTACATTTCTAATGGCTGAATGTAAATTTTAATCTTGTTTGTTGCATCAGTAGAATCCATTAAATTCTCCCTGTTTTTGATTGTTTTTAAATTAAGCACATAAACATAAC
The DNA here is from genome assembly GCF_000972845.2 of Larimichthys crocea. Lineage (NCBI taxonomy): Eukaryota > Metazoa > Chordata > Actinopteri > Sciaenidae > Larimichthys > Larimichthys crocea. The sequence continues at coordinate 13,011,878 of NC_040021.1, forward strand.
ACTTGTTTTTCTTTATGTTCAAGGTCTGCTGCCTGACCACAAACCAAAACTTCCAGAGGGCCATGTCCCAAAGAAGCCCAAGCCCCAACTTAACAGGTACTGTATGGATGTGTGTCTACTTGTGTTTGTTTTCCCATTGCAAATGAAGCCAGTAATAACTGTCATCTACATTTGCTGTTTATTGTACAGATACCTGACCCGCTGGTCCATTGACTCAGTGAAACCCATCTATAAAACTGGACTAAAGTGGTGTAAGAAGCGCATGGCTGTTGGCCACCCAGCACTCAAGAACAATGTGCGTTACGGCGTCAAGCCTCTTTACTTAAAACACTGAAGGACAGAAAGCCTGACTAATCGCTACAACAACTGGACGAGAGTGGGTGGGCCCTTTTTTATCCAAGGGGAGCAGTTCCAAGTGGATTGACTTGTCCTCCTGGCCTGGGAAAAGGCCTAAAAGCTTTATCCATCTGTATTTATAAAACCTGTTGTTTATTAAGCTGCGTCACGCTTTTAATGAATCATGCTCAGCCCCACCCAGAACCAATCCATTCTGTCTTTGTTGTTTTTCAATAAGCCCTTGAAGTGAACTCTCTGACAACTTAATGTGAGCGTCAGTGTAACAGTTTCAAAGTAGGTGGTATGTTGACTGTGTATACATAAGGCAACGCAGATGTGCAAATAAATCGTGTTTATTGTATAGGAATGGCTGCTATGCATGAGAACAAACTACTAAACTGAACCTCTTTAGTTTATGTCTTTTAACAAAAAGTCTTGCCATATTTTACATTTAATACATCTTACAGGTGTATGTGAACAACAGAGGAACATAAGGGCTTTGTAGATTGATATAGGTATAAGATGTCTCTTTATAGCATGAAGGGAAGGTCCAAATTCTTGATCCCATGACCGATATAGATGTATCCATGCTGTGGCGTCATTGGAACATGGTAGGAGGTCAGGCCGAGCCACAACAGGCTGCGCAGCACACACACGTTGCTTGCACATTCAAACTGGAGACTCCATGATCCTACGCACAAACAAAGAATACTTTTTGTTTACAGTTGACGATAAATGCAGCAGATTGCCACGTCATTTTCTCTGACTGCGCCGTTGAGCTGAATTGAAATGGGCTGCTGTAATCTTTCCTTTCAGTCCAAGTATATTACGCTCTTCAAATGCTCGAGGCAGCCAAATAATACTCCAAATAAATCAAGCCTTTGTGCTCTTGATATCTGCAGTCTAACTTGTTTTGCTGTAACTATGAACTCAAGAAGAAGAAGTGGATCTGCTGCTATGCAAACATAAAACCGGGTTGATTGATTAGCCTGAACAAAAAGGAGAGGATGCTGATAAATTACAGTTGTTGCAACATTTTGTCTTTGAACTTACTTGGCAAATATTTAAAATGTAAAAATGACGATGTTTGGTGCGTAATATGCAACATGTACTGTTCAGGTTAGAAGCATAGAGCTGAAAGGGGATAACTTAAAAAAAAAAAAAAAAAAAGCCATAAATCATAAGGTGGAAACAGTTTGCAGGATTGTTGTGGAAAAGAGGGGGGAAGGGGGGAGTCCAACATAAGGTCTCAGAGGAAAGCACCTGTCTTTTGGCTAAGATACATCATACAGCAATTCCCTCAGAACTCTTTCTCCTTTTCAGCAAACACATGCTACGTGCTGTGAGATTGTCTGCAGTGAGTGTGGCACTGAGACAGCTGTGTAACGTCTGCTGCAGTGATGACACTGCTGACATCCGTAGCAACTCAAAAGACACACACAAACATATACACATGTGGAAGCACTCTTCAATGAGACATCTGTTGCATGTTTGGTCATTGGCACTAAGCTTTTTTTTTTCTTTCTTTCTTTCACACACATACTCTTGCATGTCCAGAGCTTCATTTCAGCTACACTCACAATGTCCTGGAACCCTGAATTCAAGACCCCAGATATTTCTAGATATTTAATTTCCCCACCATATTCCCAGAAAATCTACTCCCTATGGTAGGTAGAATGACATCAGGCATTTCAATTAATCCTGAATCATTTACTGTCAACATGATTCAGTTATTTCACTTGGAAGAAACCCCCTCTTGATTTTCAGTCAGTTGAATAAGTTTAATGTTTCTTGCTAAAATGACATCATTTAGTTCTAATGTAGTTTCGGAATTGGAATACGGTAAATAAGAAAAGCCTAATGTAGTTCCACTTTTACCATAAAGGCCAGATCATAGGATGACTGTAGTTTTCTTTATAAAATCTCTTAGAGCTGAAGATGTGTTTATATTATAAAATGACTGCTGGCACATTATATTGTGATGTTGACTAAACTGTGGTTTCACCTTTAGGAATGTCATCCCTCAGTTCATCCAGGAAGTCAATAGCTGGGTTTAGGTCACCCATTTCCAGGATAGATTTCGTCTTCAGCCTCTTTGGTTCACTGAAGTGAAGGTAGTTGTCAAGCTTCCCTGCTTCTGAGTGAGACAGACCTGAGGAGTAATGCACATTGGCATGTTATAAAACGTGTCGCCGCAATGATGTCAAAATACACACAGGCTGAATGTGTATCATATCTGTCCAATTCAAATAAACACCACATCTGAACCATGCTTTAAGAAACACCTCAGGATCATTCACATGCAGCTGCACATGAGACAGTCACACACCCTGTGTGGCAAAGTGATACATATTTACCACCAAAGCTGCGGTTGATCTGAACAAGGCCATGTGGACTCTTGACGAAGGCGCCACGTGGTATCACAGACGCTTCTTCGTCGATCTGATGAACTGTAACTGCCAGTCTGCTCTCTTCGTTGACTTTGGTCTGAAACCAAGAACAGTCCATCACTAAGCTGGAATGACTTTACAAATAGTATTGTTATCAGCCAGAAAAAATAAGTCACTGTAAAAGTGCAGCGCAATTTTTCTTGTTTGCGGAGACAGATGACTTGAGAGGATGTAAACCTCTAGTAAAAGTAGGACATTTAGTCAGTTTATATAGTCATAGTTTAGTTCACTGCATAATGCTTTGTGAGAATATTTTCCTTTGGATAACAGTAGATGGTGGATTATATTTTATCACTTTATCTTGCTCTAATGCAGCACCACAATAACAAATGGTCCATATAACTTGGAATCACATGAGTTTTATGTGGCAGCTCAGTATTTTCACTGCTCAGTTTACAGCTACACAACATTGATCATACTTACCAAAACGTCCTCCTCATCCGCCTGCCCTCGCCTGTCCAACTCATACACATAAGAGGGGTCTCCTATGAAGCGACCCTTTGCAGCAGTGGACACTTCCTGCATCATAGAGTCTGTGACAGGGGGCAGCAGGAACCAGTCCATGCAGTTGAAGCTGGAGATGACACGCAGACAGGCGGCTATTACACACTGTTAAAGGTAGACAAAGCATCTCAGTTGAAGCTATCTTACCTGTAGAGATTCTTTTTATCCTGCATCTCATCTTCTCCTCTTCCTTGTGCGATGAAATAATCCTCCTTTAACCCCAGTATTTTGCCCCAGAACAACACTCGGTTGAACTTGTAGTTTTTCTTCAGGATCAGTAAGGAAGTCTGCAGAGCGGTTTTTTGTTCAACGTTTAAAGTATGTCCACTACCGGCAACAAACTCCAGAGAGTAAGATAACGCACTGGAGTCCATTATTCGTGTAATAAATGGCCTTAATGTAGATATTATGTGGGCTACGTCGACGTTATTGGGCGTTTTTAAAACTACTTGCTAGCTAGCATAACAGCTAACCAAAGCCTTTCAGGTCCGAACGCCAGTTTGGTTGCTAATGACAACAAACCATGTCGCGCTGGTTGTCATAGCAACCCTCCATTTTTTTTCTAACTACTTTTTTCCTTGTTTTTTTTTTTTTTTTTTTTTGTCTAAATGTGTCGTGCGGCCACTGTCAACACAGAAACAAAACAAAATTGTTAACGTCACATTTTGGGTGTGTTTGTTCACGGTGTTTATACAAACCAGCTCCATGCGCGTAGATTCTGGTCTGACGTAATGGCCTGTGTGTGTGTGTGTGTGTGAGTGTGAGTGTGAGTGTGTGTGTGTGTGTGTGTGTGTGTGTGTGTGTGGAGGAGAAGCAGACAGACTGCATAAAAATGGCTGTATTTAGTTTAATTTGTCGCTTGGAGAGAAAGTAATCACAGCTTTCAGTCTCATCCCACAGACTACTGGTGGTTAGGTGCTGTTGGGTCTCAGTCAAAAAGTTGTCTCAATCAGAAGATTGTACCCAACTTGTCAGATTATTATATCCAAATTAGATCAAATTGTATTATTCTTCAGGTGAAAAGAATAACACGAGGATTCATCAAAGTTGGCAGCAGATAGAGCGTTGGAAAGATTGTTTTCCTCTCTTAAAGCATCTCCTTTCAGTTATACACACCAGTGCCATAAGTCCTGCCCACCTTTCAACTTTTATTCACCTATGACATAATGGTGTTAATTCATGCCAGGTTTTCATTCCAATTTAATGGTGTGTCCCCATTTTGTTTGGCCATTTTGCACAGCTGGGCCTGTGTGTGCTTATCAGTAAACTCACAGGCCGGGCCAAGACATTTCTGTTTTTATTCAACTTTTTACAAGATTACACCATTAAACCCTAGCTTGCTTTTCCTATATTTTTCTAAAAACCTTTTATTACTATTTTCTTACACTATTATGCCATAGATGTCTTTTACTGTATTTTTTAAAAAAAACTTTATAAGTTTTATAACATGTGTTACACTCATTCACATACTTCTGGTACAGTCATTACTTGCTTCTTGTTACAATTACACATTTCTTATTCTGATCAATTCTATAACACGATAAATCAACTCTCACTAAAACCACAGTGCTCGTTACTTCATTAACAGTATTGTGTGTTCACATAACATTGTATTAATTTCCACATACTTCTCCCCTTGATTTCTCTAAACCATATATCTCAAGAAAAGAATCAAACTTTGAAGCACCGGTCACTGAGGCCTCGGATTAAACACACTGTTCATTTCACTTAGCTAGAACAGTCGGCCAAGTCACAGCAGCCATTTTGACATAAAATAGTAGGTGGCTGAATGGAATGCAGCCATCATTAATTAATTGTTTGATTTATCATTTACATTTAGTCATTTAGCAGATGTTTTTATCCAAAGCGACTTACAGAGACGGGAACAATCAAGGTACAGTGCGATAAGAAGCGTTAGTGCAGCAATAAGTGCTTGTGACAACCCTTAAGGAGTAGATTTGTCATGTAGTGCTAGGAGAGAAGGTATTCTCTAAAGAGCTTGATCTAGCCCAGATTCAGACAGTTTAATCAGTATAAGCAGTGTGAAGTTGGCTTACGTTACATACACTGAAAAACATGATCGAATACTGTCCATCAAATGATTTTAGACAGTGCAGCCATCATTAATGTCCGATTATCATAAGGCAAAAGTCGTCTATGAAAACACATGCAACACACTCAACACATAATACAGCACAGTATATTACCTTCATATTAAAATGATAAGATGATAACACTTTTCACATTATAAGTAAAAACCTACATGGACATTTGCTCTACCACAGTCATTTTGCCTTGTTCTTTTGGGTTGTATTGTCAACTGTAGTGCAATAGTGAACATACAATGGTAATGCTTGCTTGTTGCTTTTTAAATTATGACATTAATCTGTTTATATTTTTGCTGTCTCTAATTATGTTGCTTTAGTGTTTAAGTTGCATTCTTCGATAAAACGCGTTGAGAACCATATAGAGCTAACATGTACTGTACAGTGTCAGAGAAAGCGGCGCAAAGACAGGCATATATTTTCCGGAGCTTTTTTCTTACACATACACTATGTGATTATTGGAGTATTTGATGCAGTTTGTGGAACAATCTTGTGGCTTTCTTATAACCAGAAAGACTGGTTGAAAAACTGCCAGAGAAAGAAAACTGCCAAAGTGTCTGGAAGACAAAATCGGTTAAGCCCTTTGCACAGCTGGCAGGATGCATAGTTCCCTCAAACATGCTTGCATTGCACATGGGAATAGGCGTGAATAGTGCTAGGAAATCATCTTAGGGTGCTTTTGCTGTGTACACACAATCACTGTGTGTTTTTCTCGGAGTGTTTGTATTCTTCAGAGTAGGTAACAAACAACACACCTGTGTTGTTAGAGATGAGATATCGTGGAGGTAAATTTAGTAAGTTCTCCCATGGCCATAATTCAAGGTAACTGACTGGCTCGTGACATACACTCCTTCTGGCTTATTGCAGTTTCATGAATAGGATTTAGAGCCGGAAAACAGGAGGACACCGGGTGCAGTGTGTGTGTGTGTCTCTTATAGGGTTGAGGCTATAGGAGTGAACTGGCCTGCAATTGAAATAGCTGAAATGTAATCTAGCATGGGGGAGGAGGAGAAAGAAGGGGTTACGTGTCAGTGTGTGCTGTGTGATTTTGTCATTGTGTTGAATATTTGCAGTGGGATGTTTTATCTGTATTTCACAGCCAATTCTGTTTGCTTTTCAAAGGTGACGTAGCAAAGAGATTTTATTGATTTATTATTTTATCGTGACTTGAATAAATCCCTGTAAGTTGGGAGATTTCTAGCGATAACATTTAAAGAGGTCAGGTGTTTGTGGAGAAGTATTGCCAGACTTTGGTAACTATGAGTGTGATACATCGGTTTGCTTTCTACCCCTTCTTACTGGTGAGATTGTCTTTCATTCATAAATTTCCAGTATTTCATTCATTTCCTCTTCCCCGTACTGTTGAAAGCTCCTTTTATTCACAAATTTCAATCATCAGAGTTTTTATCTAACACCTGCTCCAAGTCCAAACGGTGAATCCTCATCTCCATGAACCTGCATTTTTATTAAGATGTTAATGTACTCAAACTGCCAAAAAACCTTTCTCAGTTGTCCTTTTATTTTTTCACAAGTATCGTTATTCATTACTAGTTGCTAACTGTAGTGATGTAACTGTCTGAACTCTGGTCTGTACTGAATATACAGACACTGAATGTGATGGAAGTTTTTTTTTTTTCTGGGCAGTGTTTGGAGCAAATCACTAAATGAACATTGGTTGTTTGATTTATCCTGGCTCAGACCCAGCAGCCTTAGCCAGTATAAGCATACATGAGCAGAGTGGAGTTGGCTTACGTTACACTTAGAAAAACATGATTGGATACTGTCCATCAAATGATTTTAGACAGTCTGCCAGTGTTGATCCTATTTTTGGTCACCTTGCTTGACAGTGTTGGCTTCCACTGTATGGATTTGTGCCATACTGTAGGGCACAAATGCTTCTGAAATCCAAGCAAGAGTTCTGCAATTGTAGCAACAAAAACAGAGCCTCATCATTCATGCTCCTTGTCTTATTTTTATATTAACCTCATGTCCTCAACACTTTAAGTTAAAAACCTGTATAATATTCATTAAATCAAGCTTTGTTTTTGATATTTATTTGGCATTTTTCACATTTTCTTTTACCTTACATGCACAGGTGCCATGTGTGTAATTCAGGGTTATTATTTGTAATTTGTTTCATCTAACTGACATCAGCCTCACTGTTTACTACTCACTCAGTGTATCAGTTGTATAAAGTTACATTTTCTACTGCAGCTGTGTTCAACCAGCCAATTTAATTTGAAGCAGCAGCAAGTAGGAAATGTGGTTTCCTTGTCACTTCTTGAGAAACCCTTGAGCATGTGAAGGCAATTTAAACAACACCACAAGAGTGGCGGGCTCTGCCGATAACAATGAAAACTACTATCTAAAGAGGTAATTTAAGATTTGATTTGCAGATAAAATGTCAATTATAAGTAGTATCAAAAATGTGGTTTGATTTCATGAAATGGGAAGAACCATTTCTCTCAAGAACACCAAAGCAGGTTTAAATTAGTCCTAATGTCCATTCATTCCCATGCTTGCCTATTCCCATGACAGACTGCATTTACAGGGCTCTGTGTGTTGGCTGCAATTGTCCAAACAAAAGGGCCTCGGTCTGGAGTCACATGCTTCATCGGCAGCGGTGATTTCAGCTGTCCGTTCCTCCGCCCTTCTGGCTAATGTAGTCCACCAACAGAAAAGGGAGGGATAGTGGGGTGACTTTTCTACAGAGTACTCCACACAGAAGAGAGCACATAAGGACAGCCCCTCACCAACCCACTCACTCACACACACAGACAAACACACTTTGAGCTTGTGTCTCAGGGTGGCACCTCATTAGAGTTGGCAGTCTGGGTGGAAGTTTTGGAGTTGGAAGCCATAGAGTGACACACACAGACACACCACTCCACTTCTGTTTCCCAATTGGCCGGGAAGGAAGTAATACTTGGATTGAAGCAGTCTGTTTCTGTCCTGGTCCTGCTGCTCTGGGAAACTCACCTCCCAGGCGACTAGCGTTGCCACGGCACTAATCCTGACGGACAAAAGATGGGAGTGCCACAGAGCACGATACTGCCAGACGCTCTCATTGGTTGGCACTGTCCCACGCGATGCTGTGATTGGCCAGAGCCATGTTTATATACAAATTGGGGCAGTCAGAGGTCACATCCATCGATCTTGGTGGTGACATGAAGGAAACCTGACCCCTAAAACCTCAGAACCCTAAATGGGTTTAATTCAAGTTTGATACACACACACACACAAACACAGCGACTCTTTCTTAAGTTCAGTGGCCTGGGAGTGCAGAATTATAGTGAATACAGAGAGAGAGTGATTCAAGTGACTAAATAATAGTGTCTGTGATATACAAAAGCACAGACGACAATAATACGGCATTAAGGGCACTGAGTTCAGTGGGCTGCACACCTAAACACAGTCAGAAAGGTTTTGGATTAACACTGGATAAATATTTTGATCCAGAGACGAGTGTGTTGTGTAAACTAGTAATACTTTGCACGCTAAACCATGGCTGTTTCATCTGACCAAAATGCTTACCAATAATTACTATCATCATTAATCTGTTTTTTCCTCAAATTTCACAAGTTATTATTTCACCTTAACGCTCTTCTCCTTTACTTCTCTGCTTTTTCTAAACCTGTTTAGTATCCACACTGCCTTCTAGTTCAGATTAGATTAGAAATAGACAAATATATAGATAAATTATCTAGGCTAACACGATGTTTCTGATTTGTCAGTTTCAGCGTGTATGTCAGTCAATAAGTAACAAGAAATTCCACCACAGAAGAGAGATTTGAGATTGTTGTTTGACAATGTAGAACGCTTTTGTGCACCGCAGTGAATTGACATGTTGTCAACTAGCTTACATAGCTTGGTCACAACAATTGGAAACACGCTTATTTGCTTTCTTGCAGAGAGTTAGATAAAGACGATTGAGGCCACTCTTGTGTCTGTAAGTTATACATGAAGCTGCTGACAGCATCCAATTAAGCTTAGTGTAGCACAAACACTGGAAGCCGTCAGCCTGATTCTGTTTGACAGTAACAAAATCCATTTGACTAGCTCCTCTAAAGGTAGCAAATTCTTTGTACCATGATTAACAACATTGAGACTTATTTTTGGTGTAAAACAGGCCAGCTGAACATGCAACAAGTGAAATTTGTGTACAGGCAAGCAGATGATTCAACACGTTGTATTCAATTCAAATTCAAATAATAAATTCATTATGATTTAGTATCTGCTCGATGGAGTTTGTCTGGCAAATATATCCCCTATAATTTGAACCAAATGACATAGTTTTAGTTTCCTTCTTAGAAATTACTAGCAAAATAGAAAATTACAGACCTGTCAAATCAAGAGTCATCACACAAAAGTAAATTATACTTGACATGTTATGTGTTCAAATGAAAAAAGAATATCTGTTTTTTGTAACTTTCAAATACCAATATTGATTTATTGATTGATTGAGATTAGTCTTAGAAAACCCTAATGCTGTTTTGGACACTTGCCAGGCAGTAAGAAAGAACAGATGCTATTAAGTTGCATTATGGGAAATGTAGGATTCAGCATTTTTGGACCTTGAAGGACTTACGGTCAGGTAAACTATTTTGATTTGATCTTTTTTTTCCCCATCCCTTTAAGTATCACAATTAGAGGTCAAAGGTTGAGCATTGTATGAACATTTGTGCAACGCTAATCACAAATATGTCTGTGTGAGCTGTCTGAACATGAGATGCTACAAACCGCTCCCATGTAATTGGATCAAACTTCAGTTCAGACTTTCACACACCCATTACTAGCAGTCCAGAACCACGTGGGCCGAAACTGAGCCAGGGAGTTTGTGGTGTGTTTAACATTAGGTCAAATTTTGGTGTGTGGTTTTTGGAAAGCTGTACACTGTAGTTTTGGCTGCTGCTGCTGGATTTAGCTGCTTCCCAGGCTCCTGCAGCCTTAACATCCACATTACTCCTGCTCTACTGAGCTCGCAGAAGACAGTCTCAAGCAGCAAGTGCATTTAACACACATTTCATACACACAACACACCAACACATAGACAGTACTTCAGGTGTCTAATACCAAACACTCATCTCTTTCCCAACTTGGCTCCACATGAGACTATCTGCAAGTTATTAGTGCCCCCACATCCTGACCCTGCACAGCTTTCTCATGTGACTTTGTTGAAGTATGTCTGTTTAAATTTGTCTCCAAGTCTCTTTGCATGGGAGTCATGCAGTGCATGTTTGTGCGATTATTAGATTTTCATCAAAAACCTGGTTATTTTGTGGGTTTTATTATCCATTTCAGCATACTGGAGATCATTCACCACTGAGAGCAGTCTTTATTGCTTAATCACACACACACGCACGCACACACACACACAATGAAATAATACTTGAGAAAGAGTAAACAAGTGAGAGATTGTTTTGTAATGCTGAATCTTTGTCCGACATTAGGGGTAAAGAGCAGTCAATAACCTTTGTACACTCAGGTCTTACAAAATTTATATCCCTATTTCAAAGTTTCTTCGTAAACTTTGTGACCACTGACTGACTAAATATGCAGTTATTAGCAGCAGCTGGTGTAATGGGTTTAAAGTTTCTTGTAAGTGAAAATACAGAAATCTTTAAAACAACTAACAAAGTGTGTTAAGCTGTTAAGACGCACTTGAGTAGCTACAGTTCCTGATTTTTGTTCGTTTAAAGAACTACCATGAGGCTCCATTAGTGTACAGTGATCCTTGTCCAATAGTCCAAAGCCCTCTATTCACCCTAGCTAATAACCTACATATGTATTCAGCTTAGCACTTCATTACCCATATTTAACAACAGTGTTAATCACAACAGCGCGTTAAAATCCCTCCAATGACAAAAGGGGTCTTTCTCAGCAGAGGCAGGTACTGTGGAGAAAGAGGAACCGGGGAGCAAAAATAAAGGGAACGGAAAGAGACACAATAGAAAAAGATCAGGTGAGGAGGTGGAGCAGCTGGAATTGTCGCCCAGTAAACCGGCTCATACCAATGTCAGAATAAGTTAGAGCTCCTCAATGCAACACTGTGCAGTTGTCCTTTGTCATTGCTGTATGAATATTTAAGAGGTTAAGCTTCCGCCACTGCAGCTCAACAGTGCCCCCCAATGACGACACACACTCACCACAGTCTCTGTTTGTATTTTAAAATTGTATGAGATTGTTTAATATTAAAATTTGTCACCATATACAAAGCTAAGGCAGAAAACATATGCGATGTGCAAACAATTCATGTCTACATTCAACACATGTTACAAGCGACTGAACAGCTACAAGTTTAACTGGTTATAAAGCTTCAGATACATAACTTTATAGTACATGTAAAAACAACCCATGACCTGTTTAATAAAAGTAACCATAAAACCAGTAACCATGGCTCCAAACCCCCTGAAATACTGATACAAATGTTTGTTCTTTTGTTTAAGACAGTTCATATTAGGCAATAAGTTATTCCCTTGGCAGATACCAAAAAAGGTGCCATGAAAAAAACTAAAATGGACAAACTGTGCTTGTCCATCTTTTTGGCATCAGGTGCTGACTTGATTATCTTTTTCTGGTAATGCTTGCATAATTAGCTTTGGCATGTGCAATGAATCAATTCCAGTATTTTTTCATAAAACATATGGCTTGTCTGAACTGGCAGTTTTGGGGGGAAACATTCCTTGCTGAATTGGTCATTATCAGAGAGGCCTCGTACTGAAAAATGCAAGTGTGCTTTATGACGATACAATTAAAACAAAAGACTAAGCGGGTGTCCTATGGACGTGTGTGCTATGCTGATCAGGTGCAAATAATGACGTGAATATAAAATTAAACTGTGGTACATTGTTAAGGTAAGAAAGTTGGACTACTGTTTGGTCTTTGGAATCTATTGCCCCTTCTTCTCTTGTACCATCTGGAGGCTGAACTCAAACTCTGACTTCAACACTGGAATAATTGTGAAATAAGCAGATATACAATCAGGAGTCATGAGGATCCTGCCTCCAGAGTTCATACTCAGTGTTGAAATACACTGATTCAGTCGTCTGACATGCTTCCTTCCACTGGACTGCAGGCCGCGCTGGCCTCTGTTGAGCCGTAAGACTGCAGAAGCGTAGACCCATCTGGGGGGCTGGCAGGTGATTTGGGATTAAGCACTCTGGGAAGGTAGACCTGTAATTACATAATAAAAAAAAAACAGATGAGTGCTGCAAAACACAAAAGGGTATTTCTCAATATTTATATGTTTTGTGTCTTTTATCCTCCCTGGTGTGTGTGATGCAACACTACGTCAAGGCCAAAACCTGACTTTTACGCAAAGAATGTGAAAGATCCTGAAAATTTATGAGGCAAACAAAGACGCTTTCAAAATGAGCTTGGCCCCCGAGAATGACTGGCAAGAACAGCTTGCCGTAAACAGCTCTTTAGCATGCTGTTCGGTAAACAAGGATAAACACATTGAGCTGGTATTCTTCCATTTCAATTCTTTGTAGTTTTTAAATCACGTAACCTGTTGTGCTGACATAATTCCTTTTTAAAAGCGCTGATATTTTAGTTTGTTAATGAATAACAAACTATGAGGATGACAGATAGGGTAATACAATTTACAGCATAGTTCAGGTCAGTTTATTTAAGAACAGGTTTGTCCTAAACGTGTTTGATCTTTCCTCCTGCTCTGTACTATGGAACAAATACAGTACCATGCTGTTTTCTTCCACTCCTTCTTCTGCATCCTCCGGTTGCACCTGCAAAGAACACAAACAGTACAAGGGCTTAGCATGAAAGGTGAAGAAATGACAGCATGTGCACACACACAACAAAGCACAAAACACTCACCTCATAGTTGTGCGGACTCAGGTACTTGAAATGGCCAAAGCATGTGTAGCTGATGCATATGAAGACGGTCATGCACAGGACAACCAGTGTGAACAGAGACGTAGGAGTCACAAAACCTGAAACAACACACACGTAGTGTTTACTTTGAAATCTTAGCCAATATTACAGGCATGATATACAGTATGACCACATACAAAAAACGCACACGTTTGCAGCATCACTAGCTTTTATCGAGCGTTTGTCATTAGTGACTCTCGGGTCACTTTACTCGTTAACTTTTTCCAGGTTGACCTCACACTTGTTTCTAACCTGTTTTGAGGACAGAAAAGAAGTACACCCATATTAGACAGATGATGGGTGCGGAGAGAGCTTGATTGACAGCGCCGAGGTGGACCTGGTGGTCCACGCGAGTCGGCAGATAGGCAAAATACAGGTTGTGTTTGTCCACCAGACACTTCAGCAGCATGTATAGGAGACCTGTAGACACACAAGACACTCTTTAAAAAAACCTCACTATGGAGAGTGACTGGAAATATGTTGTGTGTTTACAAGTGTGTAAGGGTCTCTGGTAAAGGCTGACAGAGTGAAGTAATATTGAGTGTGTGTGTGTGAGCACATGGTTTTGTATGGGCCTCATAACTACTCACCAAAAGGTGTAATAATAGGACAGATGATGCTGTAAGCCATAATGACAGTGAACACACACAGGGTCCAGCCATACATGGCTCCATATTCAAACTCATAGGCCTGGTTCTGTAAGCAGATGTAAAAAAAACAAACAGTAGTTAACGTAGATGTAGATGTTGAGGTGAAAGCTGATAATAAATCAAACAAACAAATGATTTTCTTCTTCCTCTTTAACTTGATTTTTAGCAAATAAATTTTTTATAGTTATAGTTTATAGTGTAGTCCATAAAACTGGAAGCAATTCATCAAACAATGAAATTGACAAGAACAGTATCAGAAATACTACGGAGGCCCTGAAATGCCAGTGAGCGGGTGATCAATGTTCTAAGCCTAAAGTTTTAAGTTTTTCATCTGTGATGCAAAATGTTTTGTCACGACTAGTTGTTGTTGTAATATTTATTTTTGGCATGCACTTCAGCCACTTGTTTTACAGATAAAGAAAATAAAGGAAGAAAGAAGAAAGCAATTTATATCAGACTTAGAAAATGGATCAGATTATTTTTTTCCTCATTTGTCTCTCAGGGCTTCCGTACGTTTTCTCAACAAAAACACTAAATATTTTACAATGTAGTTGTTTCAAAACATGCATTTTCAATAAAAAATTGGTTAATAAGAATTTGTAACTGAGCAGTACTCAGCACCAATGAAAAACTGGTTCTACAACTCAATGCACAAGTGTGTTCTAGTTCTCGTTTCCAAGCTATACGAGATAACGATACAAAATCTAGTAACGATTTTTAGGTGTAGCGCTCCTTTAATGGAAAATGTCATTACAAACCTGTTTGACATATTTCCTTTCAGCAGCTGAGTGAGCAGACGCCAGGCGAATGGTGTAAAGCAGTAACCCTGGCAACCGGAGCAACTCCATCCCAGAGCCCACGAGAGCTGCTGCGATCACATAGTTGACAAAAAAGGCCCCTTGGTCAGGTAAGAACACACACCTGGTGTTGATGAAAGAAAAGTAGTAGTCAGGTTAAAGAAAATATTATTCCATTCACAGTTATAAAAATAGTTTCTCAAAAACTGTTATGTTACTTTAGAAACTTGAAAAAAATAAAATATGAAGCTAGATTATAAACCAATGCAGTTTTGAGTGACTGCAACAATAATGATAATAATAATTAAAAAACATTGCGAGCGCTGTGCTTCAGGACATACAGAGGGTCAGAAGATCAGTGATGTCCAGTGTCCTTGGGCAAGATACTGACACAAATTGCTCCTGAAGGTGTGTGAGTGTGTGGATATCATTAGTTACTTTCTAATGAACAGTTGGCATCTTGCCATGGAGCCACTCATCAGTGTATGAATGGGTAAATGTAATGTGTGATGTAAAAGCACCTTGAGTGGTTGGAAGACTAAAAATGCACAACACAAGTACAATCCATGTACCAGGAAACTTGAATACAGCTGAATTTGTATGATGTGTGTTCACATTAAACTAGCTTGGAAATTTGACTTTTCTCTCTATATACTCATCAACCTCAGAGCACTAAATAGTCTGAAAGCCCTTTATTCAAACTGATTCGTTAGTACAGCAAATTATGATGAAAGGAAAAAAAAGAGGGAATACTTACTCAAAACGCACTTTCGCATTTGACAGAAACGATTTATCAAACAGCCAGCGGAAAAACACTGCAAGACTAACAGAAAAACAAACAGAAACTTAGCCTGGAGGAACCTCTTTCAGCCAACTGACATTCACTTCTCCATGTGGTAATTTTTTACTGCATAAACCACAGTCACATCTTATGCTTCCTCATTTTGTAAAGCGTCTAAGTTTTCCTTTTCCTGCATCTGACATTACTGTACACAGATCGCTACAGTAAACTACAACAATTAGTCTAGCTACTGGGCAAAACGTTCCTCAAGCTTGTGGTAACAAAAATTACCTGGTGAGTCCAAGCGAGGGGAGGATAAGCACCATGAAGAGCAGGAAGAAATACAGCTTCCGCATCATGCTCAGCTGCTCACTGGACCTGAGACACAAAAAATGTATTTAATTCAAAGCATTTTAGTCTGCCAAAAGAAACCAATCGCTACACCACTAATGTGGGTGTAATACCTGCTCCAGTGTGCCTCTCCCAGAGTAGAATAGTAGACTATAGTAGGCAGCAATGCAGAGAAAGACCACAGCAGGAGGGTGGGGAAGAACTGAGTGATGATGGGGCTCTAGGGTGAAAAACCAAACAAACTATAGATACATAACTTTTAAAATGTTACTTTGAAGTATGAGTGTCTGCATGTGTAAGTCTTACATTGAGATACTGGATGGGCTTAGTCACGTTGAACTTGTCTATGGTGTTGATAATGATGGTGGGAGTTGTGAGGAAGGTGAGCAGGACGAAGAGGCAGAGGTTGAGCATCACATAGCGTGCAAACCACTTAAAACCCCGCACTGAGAGATTTTCCCTGTGGGACGAGGAAACAGTCACAACAGGACAGTTTGCTTGTGGACACTGGCCATAAAACATAACATAAACACACTTCTATTGCTCTTCCTCAAGGAACTAAATGTATGTATATATGTAGGTATTTTTTTTAATGATATTTTCCACAGGGATGTTGCAAGTCAGTCCTAAGTATCGATATCTGGTCTATCCACTGTGACCTGCTAGTGTTGCTGTGCTGTTCTCCCTCCAGACTCCACACTGTGAGTTCTTGGCTCCATATGCAAGTGAGAATTAGTGTGCGAGTATGAAAAATTATTCGATGGCACCAGTGACTGACTCTGTTCCGACACCCAGATGGGCGTAATACACAGATCTGTTAAGCTTCGACAGTAATAAAGCTGTTATCTCTCTTCGTTTATTTGGAAAGACTGTACAACTGCGAGTGAACAGATTGTTTTTGTAGTCCAACAGAGTTCTCTACACTTCTCTCTAGTGGATCACTTCACGTCATTTTGAGATGTCACATTCTCCCTGTAAATTCCTGTGTGAATAGTTTGGGTGCTATGGTTAGATTCATTGTATTACAAGAGAATATTTACATACAACCAATATTGCCATAACAAACAAAATAAAACTTAAAAAACCTACTTTTTCTATTTAAAAAATGTTCTAACTTAAGTTGGCTATCAAACAATAATGCCATTTGGTTCCACTTAAAGTTCTGATATTACTGAATCACTGCCTAGCCCTATTGGCACAACCAGTACAAGTCATATGATCTGCATGGAGCACATACTGTCTGAAAGGTTTGTATTTCAGACCTTACCAATACACATTTTTGGGATGGGGTGCAAAGCTGACCGTCCACTTGTGCACTTTGAGATTTTCACTTTCAGATGAAGGTTGGAGCTTCCTCCCACAACAGCAGGACGTGCCACCACACTTGAGTGCATTGAAGTCTTTCAGAATGCTGAAATGAGTAAATGGCAGCTGTTAGTGATACACATTAACCGGGTTTCTAACTATTATGGCTGCCCAAAGGCCAGTTTCCAGAACAAAAAAAGTCACATGGTGGTAATAAAAATCAGAGGTCACTGTCCTGTGATCAGGACAGAGCAGAATCAAGAAGTCAGCTGACATAATAGAGCTGTTTGTATGCCACCAGACAATGGCACATTCTGTAGGCCAACCAATCATATCCTATTTCCTTCCAGCAAAGACACCTTTAAATTGGTACTCACTGCTTGGCCATGGACTCAGTCTGCAAGGTGACGAAGGCAATCCCCAGGGGGTGTTTTGGCACCTCTTCTACCTGCGTTCTCACCTCTTCCAGCAGGTCTTTTTCTTTCATTTTGTAGTACTCTATGGCATCAACCTGAAGAAACACACAAAATGATTAAATGCTTTAATAAAAAAAACAACCTTTTTCATTTTATCACACCCATAATAAACCTATGTGTATAATATGTTTTACATTTTTTAACATAAATTGTTACATAAAGAAATTAAATACACCCTGCACAAAACTGACTTATCATCTGGTCCACCCCACCTTGTTACAGCTGGCGCAGCAACAGAGGTGACCACACAAACGAGGGTTAATCAGCTCACTCTTCCCTGTGGTGTCTAGGACACGCTCATAGTAGCGCAGATTTTTACCGGCTCGCAGCCTGGAGTGAATGAACAAACAGAAAAACATGCGTTGGTTTAACTTTGGAAAAAAGAAAGAAAAAAACTAAATATCTCATCATCTGATTTACATGCTGTGTGGATAACATCCGAAAGCATTTAAATATTGTAGTAAGTTAGAGTGAGACCGAATCATATTGTAAATGTGTGGGCCATATGACTAAAATAATCTGTAAGCTATGTGACAGTTGTCTCCGTGGGTTTGTCACTGTGTATTGTTAAAGCATTTTCATTATCATCAACACTGAATAGTGGCTCTATAGGCCTTGACTTTGAACCCTTTTCTTTTTTGTGACACGCTGTGGCATGACCTATGTGGCACAGAGGGCAATAATCACATGATTTTTATTTACTGTTTCTTTGACTTCTTACCTTTCCTTATCAAGGTACATGAGCTTAGCGACGTCATATCCCAAGGTCACAGCAGACAATTTACAGGAAGGGTACGCCTCTCTATACAAAAACAACACTGACATTGAGGAATGCAGAAGGTGGCCACTGTTTATGGTAACAAGCATGTACACTACGGTACATCAAACCAACATTTGACTTAACAGGAAACAGTGAATCTTTTTACGTCAGTCTACTCACTTAAAATGGGTCTTTATAGCTTCATCAGTTGCTTTTTTAGGTACTGAACACACAAACAAAGAGTTTCTGGTCTACAAACAGAAAAGACAGAATCACAGATCATTCAGGTACCAGCAGTGACATTCAGCATCTAATTAGTATAATTAAACACCGTAATCTGGCTAGGACATTTGTGGGAGACATTCAGACCAAGTGTGGGTGCTCATAGCTTTAATAACATTAAATCTTCTAGTTAGAGACTCACCGTCTCTCGGGGCATGTCTTTGATTTGTGACGTGTAACGTCGCAGCATAAATACTGTCAGGATCAGGTAGAGAACTGCAAACACTGTATGCAGCCATAACAGATTGTTTCTAGGAGTAAAATGATAAGACATCAAGATGGATTTTGTCACAACCAAACCACAAAACAGTTTAATAATAGAAACATGTGTTAATATATTTTATACAGTAGTTACCCGATTTGAAGATTCCAAATAGTTGTCCTTCCGAAATTCTCCGGATCAGCATCTGAAAGAAATGAATTATTAATAAGTAGGAAGATAACCTGGACAGAAAAAGACCAGAATACAAGAAACTTAACTGTGATTTTACAAAAATAAGTTTCAATGGCCTACTGGTCAAAATCTGGTATGAAAAAAAAAGTCACTTACTATTATCATTATCATTATTATTATTATTATTATTATTATTATTATTATTATTATTATGAAGTGCAACTGCTAAATTCAATTGCTTGATTCGTATTTAACCTTAACCCATTATCTGTACATAAAACAGCTTTAAATACTGTATATGTAAGCTAACTGTGGTTTTAGCCGTTAACACACACTGGTTGTCATAATTGTATACCAACCGCTCAGCAGATCTCCAGACAGATTAACAGGCAGTATGACCCCGAGTGAAGCGACATTTACAATCACCAACAGGATGATCAGATGGTGCTGGAAGGACAGGTAGTGAACAGCATCAATGCCACATCTGGCTTTTATTTTTTCCTCGCTGAAACACAAACACACACACACAAGCTGATTAGAAGGAATCAACACACAACTTGTATGCACATGATAAAACTTTGGTTGAGCCATGAATTGCAGGACAATGAACACCAAAAACAGACAACAAACTACTCACTCCATTCTGAGGATGTAAGGCAGCCATGAGCAGCATCCCTGAGCAGAAAGAGGCATTTTTACTACATTAACATACAATTAATATTAATGTTTTTATTGTTCTATTTAACTATTTACTCATCTCAGTTAGTTAGACTTTTATTTTATGCTTTACGAATACTGATTTTAAGGCTGAAACAATGACAAAGACTTTTTTTAACATACCATTTCATACTCCGGGTCATCCATG
Source organism: Larimichthys crocea (assembly GCF_000972845.2). NCBI lineage: Eukaryota > Metazoa > Chordata > Actinopteri > Sciaenidae > Larimichthys > Larimichthys crocea. The sequence continues at coordinate 13,031,827 of NC_040021.1, forward strand.
GACATTGACCTTCCATACTGATGGTGTGTTGAGTCAGTAAACCTGATACACAAAGTTAAGTGTCAAGGACTAAATTGAAAACGGATGAAAAAAAGGCATCTCACTCTTCTGGTCAGTATTTTGCATCTGAAAAATATCTGACTGGTACTGCTGGCCTATCATGGTAACAATGAAATCTGACATATGTGAGATCATGAACTGACCCTTCCTGATCTGCGACCAATGCCAGACGCCCGTAGTCCCAGAATATCCTCCTGATAATAGAGAAGATGATCAGCAACACCTGCAGGTGGAAGGAGAGCTCGAACTAATCAGCTTTCACCTCATGATATTAAATAAAACATATACTGACGCCTTGACATGAATAAAGCAGTGGTTTGTAAAAGAAAATTTGCACTGCTTAATATTGGGGGAAAAACATTATCGTGCAATTTTTGGTAGATGCTAAAAAACAGAAAACAAAAAACAAAATTTTCGGTCTTCATCACAGGCAGGCTGACAAACACATACCAGAAAGACGATGAAATTGAGCAGAAGCACAACTGGCACTCCTCCAAATTTACTTCCCAGAATGACGGTCTGCTGTCCGGGATGGAAGCAAGTAGTGTTGTTCGTGGGAGGAGCAGGTGTACTACCATTTGCGGCCAGCAGGGACCACTGGTCCCAGACAGAAGACATCACTGGAGTGGAACCAGCAGCTTACCTGCAAAGATGAATCATAGTATGTGTTAAGAAATGTAGAAATGCAGTAGGAATCAAACTGCCAATTATCATTTAGTAAAAGGTAACGCCTGCACATTCACTCCGAGACACAAGTCTAATAATGACAGGGCTTGGATTACAGAACGTTCTGAAGGAATGGGATCCACACCCATGTGTGTGCAGTATGGACGCCATTAGGCTGACAAGCCAACCAGGGTGATAAACATCCAAAAACAACATTACAATAAACAAAAGGTGTAGAGATAAGCAAACCGAAACAAATAAAACACAGCAAGAGAATCATGTTAAATACGATGTGGAAAAAAGGAAAGTTTTAAGTCCTTTTTTAAAACTTTCAAGAGTCTGTGGTGAACTGAGATGATCAGGGAGCGAGTTCCGAGGCGGGTGCAGCGGCACAGAAGGCTCTGTCGCCATGGTGCTTAGCTTGGTCCTCGGGCAGAAGAGTTTGTTAAAGTTTTTGGAGCGAGGGGATCTCTGTGGGGGGTTTGAGGGATGAGCAGTTCTTTGAGGTAGGTGGGAGCGTTGCCATAGATGCACTGATGGGTGAGAAGAGAGATTTTGTACTTGATTCTAGCAGAGATTGGACGCCAGTGCAGTGAATGAAGGACGGGGGTGATGTGTTCTGTTTTTCGGACTTGCATCAGGATCCTAGCAGCGCTGTTCTGGACTAGTTGTAACTGCTGAAGGTGTTTACTGTGGGTCCCGATGAGGAGTGCGTTACAGTAATCAAGTCTGGAGGAGACAAAGGCGTGGACTAGTTTTTCACAGTCTGGTAAGGTGAGATTTGGCCGGAGTTTGGCAATATTTCTGAGGTGGTAGAAGGAGATCTTACAGAGGTGTTTGATATGAGTTTCAAAGGTATATATATATATAAAGCTATTGTATATATTGTCACATGTATCAAAATCTACATCATCTAAATTGAAAATATATTTTCCTATATTCCTAAATTCATGTACATCTAGTGTACTATTTATCTCTCTACCTTTCTCTGTGTACGTTATTGTTTTCTTTATTGTGGAACGATTATCACTCTGGTGGAGACGATTAACCACACCTGTGATGATGTAGATGTAAATATTAATGTGGTTCCCTGTCAGACTCGAGTAAGATCAAAACGTTGTCATTATTTTCCTTTTGTGACACGGAGTATGGAGTGTGCAAGGCGTTACCTTTTTTATCATTGATGCTGTTTTCTGATAGCCTCGCACCTCAATGTTGTGCATTTAATTACTTGTCTTACATTAACAATGAATATCTCATTAACTGTTTATGACTGTGCGCGCCACAGCTTTTCAGAGCTCACGTGAATGTCACGATGTAACAGGCAAAATTCAGGAAATGTAGAACTTACTTTACATTTCTGGGTTTATTTCATTTTAAATATGTTTTTAATTATCCTTTTTTCATTATATATATATATCTTTCCTCTAAGTACCACTACAGGAAGATCACGTACCACCTATAGTACTCGCACCATAGTTTGAGTTTGGTGTGTTATGTATTTTAACTTGTGCCTCTCTGATGTGATTTTAATATAAACCCATGGATTATTTTTTACAGGTGCATTACTGCATGAGCACCTTTTTGTATCTGTATCCTGCAGCTGACGTTATGTGAAGTTGGGTAGTTTCAAGTACAAAGTAACTAAAGTGAAAAAGACTTTTTGTACAGTGCCACTGCTTGTCTAATTGAGTCCATTTAGAAATGTAGTGATGCCTCATGATTACTGTTTAAATATTTCATGTTTCCAAAGATGAAACCGGAATTGGGCTGCCTTGTCATGCTGAAACATGACTTTGCCCGGAAGTAGAGATAAAACATCTGTCAGCAGCAGCGTGTCGTGTCATGTCAAGTCACTTGACTCAAGTGTGCGAGCTCTCACGCCCCCACCGTGCCTGAAACAAATGGAGTCACGCGGACGCAGTTATAAGTTATGTTTAAGATATAAACATTTACTTTTATCTGAAAAACAAAAACCTGATGAACAACAAACACTGCAGCTCAGCAGACATCTAACAGGATGTGTACGCGTCTCTCCATAGTACAAAGAGAGCTCTTCTTACCCTGACAGCTGTTTGAACACACACTGTACACAACTACCTCACCAAGGTAAACGAAGGCGTCACTGTGATGTGTCAAAAGTTTGCTAATGAGCTACGTTGCAAAGTTGTTGCCAATGCACCGTGTCAATATAACTTGTTTTTTTTACTTGCCTGATAACATCACGAATCGCCTTTTTCATATTACCGTGTAGGTGTGCAGGCCTGCAGGCTGTCTTACCTGTGTTTCTAGCTTCTATCCCGCCATGATGAACACTTCTCTCTGCTGTAAACACGTCTCCGCGTCCCTTCCTCTTTATGTTCCGCGCATGCGCAGACACTGCAAGAGTGTGCTCACGGTTTCAGTCATTCAGACTCCGGATGTAACCTCGCCTATTTCACATGGGTTTCTCATGGGATAGGCTACAGCCCCACCGTGAAGATTACAGATAATAGATGGATGGGCATAAAGCAAAATGTAGTTGAAGTATCACAGGCAGTTATGCAGCAGAATGTGGTTATTTGTACTCATGCATGCACTTTGTAAGCAGCATTTTTAATGATGTAGCTGGTTGCTCATTTGAACGACTTCATTTACTATTAAAGAAACATTGTGTAGGTATCTTTTTGTGATTTAGCACCCCCGGATTCAAAGTGCTCTGCCACTGTTGTAAATATGGACAGCTGTACACGTGCATTTGTTGATTGTTGATGATTATATTTCTTATGAGCAAAAACTAGTGAGTCGACAACTTTGCCAACGGGCCAAACGTCAACCAAGTGCGACAACACAAGACATAGCAGCAAGCCATCTGTCTTTCAGCCTTTTATTTCATGAAGCTCTTGCCAGTGATTAAAAGTCAGTCTAAGATTTACTCTTGTCTGGCGGCCTCAAGCTCAGTCACTCTCTCTTCTTGGCTTCTTCTGTCAACATCCACTTCGGTCCTTTCACCTCTGGCATTATGTTTATAGGGGGTGCTGAGCCTAGTTGTATATTGCCCACTTGCCCAGCTCTGAATTTGTCACGACAGCGGCTCCCATTCAATGCTGACGGGTTCCTGCCAGCATTTACCTGCATCCCAGGTGGTCCAAAACACCTATAGTACAAACACTAACACTCCTCCAGTGATCTGAGCTCACAGTTGTATCAGTAACTCTTCAGTTATAGATTAGTTATTGCTAAAAGAAATATTATTTTAGCATATACAAAACACAACATATTTTCATTCTTTTGTGTTATTGAAATTACACAAAAGAATGATTGCATTGCATGCTAAGAAGTCGGCTTATGTGCATTTTTCTTTTCAAAATGAACTCATGTTCATGTCAACAACTCATGTTTATAAATTCTGGAGTGGTATGAAAAGTTAAAGTGAATGAATGTGAAATGAATATATTTTATATATATGTAATGACAAAAGATTGGTAGATTTCACTAAATTTCTGTATGGTATCTTACAGTGTATTAATTATTATCTCAGTTTTGGTAATGTCAGTTTTGACTTGAAGTAGATGTATTGTTGTTTTGTAATAGACTACCCTTTGAAGCTTGATTTCTATTTATGTTTTGTTAGAGTAAGAAGGTCAGGAATTGAGCCAAGAGAGACATGAAAATACATATTCCAGTAGCCTATTAAACAGTAACAACACGAATGTAAAAGATATGTCACACAGTAGTTGGTCACATTCTCAGAGCAGGCTTTCTTTCTTCCTTTGTTACTTGGGGAAACACCTTGCTTTGTCTTCTTGCCAAGTTTAATGAGATGTTGGTATTATATGTCACTGCTGCCATCAACTATGGTTCCACTAAACTGACATCAAAATCTTTGCACAAAGCGGGACAGGACTTGCATCATTAAACTACAGCACAACTGGCCAATTAATTCAAACAATTTACATCCAACCTTCTGCTGAATTATTCAGCCAGTAGCCAGTGATTTTAGTACAAGGAAGAAAGCCACTTTTTTTTTTTACATTCCACATTTCTCTAAGTGACAGCTCCTGAAAAAGATAAGAAGTTTGTTGGCAGTCCTGTCTTGCGCAGCACCACTGGAGAGACGTACACTAGTGAAATTTGAGAAGAGATTTTAGAAAATCAGAGTTTTGAGATTTGAGCTAACTAAAACAACAAATAAAGACCATCATCTACATCTTTGCCATGGTTTTACTAGACCAGATTTTTAGTAACGCAGGGTTTGATGATGCCACAGCTCCACAAAACTTCACACTGACCTTAGCCAGGGACAAAAAAAAAAGAACCTTACTTGAATCTTCAGGCCTACTAAACTATGGAGTGATTAAGATGTGGGCTGACACTATAGTTACTTCTTGAAGGCAGAAAAATAACTATTATCAGTTACTTATATTTAGTGTTCAAACTAAGAGGCTCTAACAATGAAACTAGTGATGACTCATGGTGCTAGACAGATTAAAAAAAATGTTCTCTGTCTTATTTTGCATATAACCTGCTTTTCTAGATCTCCCTATTTTGTCTTAGTAGGTGATCAGGAGAAGACTGTTGTTTGTTTGTTGTTGAAGGGAGTTGTTTCCTGTAGGATAAAAAGATAAGAAAAGGAAAGTAAAAAAAATGTGGCCTGGTGTTTTATACGAGAATATACATGTAAAAGGTCAAACATTGTTGGCACTGTTGCAACAGATCATTTTACATTTCTAGAAACTCTGAACATGAAAACTGAAAATGGGATGCACCAAACACACACTGGAGGAGATTTTCCTCCTGTTGCTCTGCAGACATTCCTCTCAACGATCAGTGACGCTGAATGCCATAAACAGAAACCAGAGCAGACCAGTGTGTCTTCTCCGCTTTCAACCCACCGAAGAGGAGCCGTATAGTGAACTCTTTGTGACTTCCTCCTTCTCATCTGATCAGTGGTCGGTCAACGCTGTACTTTACTGAGACTTAAACAAGAATTAGCATAACATCAAACATTGCGGAGAGAATCCAAATTGTTCCACATTTGAGACATCACAGAGGAGGTGTTGTTGTGGTTTGTAGGACAGAGCATTGCTAACCAATGTCACGGGCCCCTATCAGATGTGCCAGTGGTCAAATTAACGAATCCAATGCAATTAGTCATTCAATTTACTGTGAGTTTCGGTGGTGGCTCTGGGTATGTCTCTCTCTCCCTCTGTCTGTCTCTCTCACTCTGTCTTCTCTCTGTTTTTTTTTTCCATTATGGGATTTTCTGTTTATCTGTTGTGGTCTTGACTGTTCATTTCTGTTTCCCGTGTCTTGCTGTGTGTATTTGTGTGTGTTTCTTGTCTCTGTGTGAATGTCTACACACAGAGACGTCCGTGTTGTCAGTGTGTACACACCAACATCAATCCACCTGTGTGTATGTGTGCGTGGTGACTGTTCATGCCTCACTGTGGGACGCGTTGATTAGCGCTCACTGCGGCTCAGCTCCCAGCTGTCCTTGCGGCTGGCTGCTGATTGAAACCAATCAGGCTTGCGATGGCCCCATCGCAGTGACCCCTCACCCCTCCCACCCCCGGCCTAATAACCTGCTGATTGGCCCACGCAGGGCCCCCTCCCGTTGGCACAGAAGGTTAATTTGACCGGTGGATGAAGGCTCCAGGAGGGAATAGGAACGTGCGCTGGGTGATATTGCATGGATATAGCCCACCTGTCAATCACAGCCACTTAAAGGGAAGCAGCAAGGGAAACACTGACAACCAGAGAGGAAGAGAGAGAGAGAGAAAGGTAAGAAGGAAAGGAAATAAGAAATGGTGATGTTGGTCTTTTATCAGCAGTTTGCCTTTAGCTTTATTAGTTCACATTAAAAGAAAGGCCCTCTCAGTGTCCACTTACTACCTTTTTCCAGACAGCTTATGGTCTTCCTCAACTGATAGTTTTCTCAGTAAACAGTACATACATCAGATACATACTGAGATGCGGTTGAAAGTTCAGGTAAAGGAGCCAGTATGTGGACTGGCTTTTCATGCTCAATTTTGTTTTTGTTTACAAAATGTCATTTTCCTTTCTCTTAATTTACTCCTATATTATGTTAGGTACTTGTACTTGATACTGTAGTCCAGTAGATTTGAAAAGAATACAATCACTGTAAAACTGAAAAGTCATCTGAACAATAGTAGATAATATAAACTAGTTCTGACATTATTGTATAGTGTTCATGTTGTGTTGACTCACAGAATCTTAAGTAACACTTCTTTTGAACTACCATCCAAGTTGCAATTAGTTCACATTATCACTATATTGTAGGCCTATATATTGTACATTATAAATACTGCAGTGTAAGTGTTTATCCAGAGGGTGGCAGTGTTGTATTCAATGTAAAAGTTGCAGCCTGAGTAATAAAAGGTCTATTAATAGTCCACGCTTTATGGTCAGCATCTCTATTTTGATGCTGTAGGTCTTTTTTTAGGTTTATTTCAGATTTCTACTGCAATTCAACAAATTTTCTATATATCTATAAATATAGATATAAATATATTTGAGCGTAAAGTTTCATTCTTGACCTTGGAAAAAGAAGAAGATGATAAAAAAAAAAAATAGTCCTCTTACTAGTCTTCTTCTGGAGATTGCCTTGTGACAGTTCATCAGCGGATTGTGTTGGCTCAGTTGTCATCTGCAGTGATTGAGCTGAGAAGCTACAAGAAATCTTGTAAGTGAACCATAAGTTTGTTTGTTTTTTTGTCATACTCTTAATATGTAGAATCTTTGTTGTGTAGCACATCACTGATTTTCATTTGTAAGTTTTGTAAAGTGTTGCACTTTTTGTGTGTAATCAACCAAAGAGATTACCTCTCTTCAATATTTTGGATGACACACACCTTCCCCCCTAACTCTCCGTAGTCATGCCAGTCCATATATTTCACCTCATCCCTGCGTGTGTGCATGTGGGTGTGTGCATGTGTGCAGTTTGTGGCAGGTTCTTCTCCCTCCTAGTCTCTGGTGGGCAGAATAATGTTGCCAGATTACCATATCATTACCATATCATTTCCATGTCATTATCATACTTCTGCCTGAGATATGTGTCTGTGTGTGTGCGTGCACGCCTGTGTGCGTGTGTCTGAACTTTGCATCAGATCTTCAACTGTTCCCCTTTGTGTTGCTTACAAACACACATGTTCACACACAAGCACACATTCACACACACGCACACACACACACACACAATCCCCCATAGGAATACACACAACCCCCTGACATGCTCCCTCTTTTTTTCACTGTCATAGACTCTATCTCTCTATCTCTGTCCCACACCCATGTAAGCACATCATAATTCTCAATAATCTGCCATTCACGATCCTTGTTTGTTTATTTGTCTGTGTTAATCTAAATGCCAGTTAAAGTTAACCTGTTCATGGAACAGCAACAATACCCAGCGCTTATTTTAGAGAATGAAGTGGACCTGTTTTGTTGACCTTTCATTTTTACAGTTAATTTTGCTGCTTCGTGATATAACTGTAGGCCACAAAAAAACCTGAAATTGTTAGTTGATTAATCGATAAATTGATGAGGAATTGAATAAAAAAGGATTTTAGTAAGAAATTAATCATTTGAATAATTTTTAAAAGCAAAAACATGAATTGATTCTGGCTTCTCAAATATGAATATTTGCTGGTTTTCTCAGTTCTTTATGACTGTAAATTAAATATCTGGATTTTGAACTCCTGTTTGGACAGGCATATTGAAGATGTCAGCTTGTTTGTGAAATTGTGATTATGATGGACATTTCTCACTAATTTTTTGGCATTTTATAGACCAGACGATTATTGACTAATCAACAAAAATCCGATTATAATGAAAGAAATTGTTAGTTGCAGCCTTGACTGTTAGAAACGGAGAGGATTGGACCACCATTTGGATTCAGGCTGAGATTAGATTCCATTTTAAAATCATGTTCATGTAATTTTCATGATTATTAGGTTCATGCAAATAAATCACTACTTGGTTCTGTGTATAAACAAATCTGTGATTGTCCTGATAATCAGTCATATCTTTCCTTTTCTTGCCTACCTGTCTCCAGTTTAGATCAACTGAACCATACACCATGCATCCCATTTTCTTTAAAGTCATCCTTTTTTGGGGGGTGTTGGAATGCTGAACTCACTGCCGCTAACTGATTTTGGATAAATGACAACCTAACATCTTGTGTACACAGTCAGAAATGCTGCAGTAATGACAAACAGAACGCCCTCCCCTGTAACACAGTCAGCCAGCCATTCTGGCTCCAATTCTCACCCCACAAAGTCAGCCATTTTGGGGTCTGCAGCTGCCAGAAAGAGCCCATTTAGTGAGGGAAGCATGTTTGGGGTCGTGCCCTTGTTTACATGGGGAGCCAGAGCTGATGGTTTTAAAATGGCGTCCAGATGGTGACAGAGGCTTGATTGCGGCAGAGGGGGCTTCTGTGTCCCGCCCACTCCTGCTGTCCAGCTACTTTAGCTAAAGCTGCATCTCTCTATCTGCTCCCTCTATCTCCTATCATCAAGCTACCACTCCTGTTTTATCACTCCCTTCTCTGCCCACCACTGCTCAGAGCCATTATTGTGTGTTTCCTCCGTGGATGTGTCTTTATATTACACTCTGTGTTATCTCTGCCGTTGTTTCCTCCCCTTTATCCCCCCCCGTTTCTCTCCTTTGCCCCTTTTCCTTCTCACTGATTCACTCTTTTGCTCTCTCTCCTTCTCTTACTCAGACACACCACAGCCACAAACGCACACACTCGCCTGCAGGTAATGCATGGCAGCAGTGTGTGTACATTGTCTGTGTGATGGATTGGACAACTCGTTGTTAAATCACAGTGTCGCCACCACCACCCCCCTCGAAGCACAAGCTTAAATAAGAGCGTACTGTATTAAGATGGAAAGGGGAGAGAGTAAAAGAGAAGAAATGAGAGACATAGTTTGATGAAGGGAGACAGAGGAAGAGATGAAGCAAAGGTGAGCAGGGTGACAGAGGGTGTCAGTCTCAAGCTTTCCACCTCTGTGTATTCAGTGTCTGTGAAGAGGACAGAGGAGAAAAGGGAAGTGATGGAAAGATGGAGAATATGATGGAGGGGGAAGCAGGGGATTGAGGTGAAAGATGCAAGGGGAGAGGAGTGGAGAGAGAAGATACTGTGCATCAGAGGCAAGGAGGGAGAGGAGTAAGAGGGCGGGCCACAGTGGATACAGATGTTGTGATTGTGTTTGTGTCAGTGTGAAATATGATTAGTGTTCTCTCTCATTAGGGAGCTGATCACCCTTGTGCCTGTGACACACACACACACACACACACAGTAACAGTGAGAAAGCAAAGCCGCAAAATGGGTAAGCACGAGCGCGTCAGGATGTCTTGAGTGTGACCTGCGTGTGTGTGTTCTGCATTTTGCACATTTCAACCTGTGAACTGGGTTTGTCCGCTCACACACATTTGTGCCAATGTGTGTGTTTGTGTGCGTGTGTGTGTGCGTGTGTACACGCCGACATGTGTACGTTCTCTCCCCCGTTGTGGTAGCTGGTAAGTGATTCCACAGGCTGTTGGCGGAGCTCCAGCTCAGCTCAGAGAGGAGGCAAGAGAAGGGAGAGGAGAGGAGAAACAAGCAAACAGAGGAGAAAGAGAGGGAGAGAGAGAGAGAGGCAGCGGCTGTGTAATTAGTAGCAGGTTTTTGCAGCCCTCTGCTTCAGTTTAATTAAAAACTGAAAGAGGAAAAGAGGAAACTAGGAAGAGGGGAGCCTGCAAGAGCGAAAGAGAGTTTTGCATAGTTATTTTGTTTTTGCCAGGGGCAGGTGCGGGGCTGGCACCGGGAAAGATGCCCAATAGCTCCAGGCGTCTCCCACTAGGCTTTGGGAAGAATAGTTAAAGGGATGAACTCCACCAACAGTTTGATTCATTTAGAAAGTGAATTACAAGTCAATATTTTGTCTTTCTCTTATACTGAATGATGCACATGATGGCTTTTATCTTGTGTTGTGACAATGATGAGGCCAATGAGTGATAATGAAGGTGATGATGTGTCAGAGGCCTTTTTTTATTTTTTTTATCCTGCAGCTGTGTATCGGGCGATGATGATTCAGCAATATCGGCAGCAGTCGAGGTGCTGATGAAGAGTTCTCTCTGTCTTCGCTAACCCAGGGCTATGGATCTATATTGCTGAGCGTGCTCTTTCTCTTCTACCACAAACTCCTTCCTTTGTCTCTTTTCTCCACCTCAATCTTATCGCCAACTTTGGATGCTGTCATTCGTCTCGGCTTGTTGGGGATCGCGGCCTTGTTTTTCTCTTTTTTCAATTTCTATTTATCCTTTGCTTTCTTGCTCTATCCCAATGTGTCTCCCCTTTATCTTTCTCCCGCTGGTCCGGCACATATAGAAGCTTCTGCTATCAGGATTGTTTTGTCACGCACTGTTTTCTCACTTCCACACAATCTTCACCTTAATGAAACACAGTTGGCAGAAGCTGCTGTAGTGTTGGTTTCTCAGCCACATGCTGACGAGGAAATCCCTACTCCTATTAGATTTTTCAGAACTACCTTTTTTTAAATTCCTTCAACCTGTACTAATTTATTTGTTTAGCCACCAAACTCTAAATGCTTACGTTCACCGGCTAGTTACTTACTTTGTTTGTCTGCTGTATGCTGTTTGGTGCTGTTCCACTTTTTCGCAGCTGCCTGCTGTAAGAGGGAACCAAAACAGTAAATTTGCTGGCTGTAAAAAACAAAACAATCAGCTGAAAGACACTAAAAAGGGAACTTTAAATTTAGGTGATTATTAAGAAGTAGATTTATCATTACAAACACTTTCACATCAGTCATTTGATCCACGGTCCATATAAAATATTTATTGGTGCTGCTTTAATGAGAACAAATATCAGTCACTGAAAAAAAAAAAAAAAACTTATATATATATAGTCTGCATCACTCCAATACAGTGGTAGTGGTTGCCATTTCATCCACACTAAATAAATCAAAGATCTCTGTCAACAGTTTTCACTGAAACTTTCGGTCACAGATATAGTCCTATATGAAAACTGTTCAGTGTTTTGCAAAGAGTTGATGTTTTGTGACACCACAAATGAAATTCTGTTCACCTCCACTATTTTTCGGTGGAAGCAGAGGTAGATCTCTTAAAAATTAAAACTGTTCTCCCATGAATAACAGCAGCGTCAGTTCTATGAGTGTGTCAGAACAGCATATTTTCACGTTCTCGTGACAAAGCCCTTTAGTGCTCGTAGTAATTATTACGAAACAAAGAAGTCAGTCAGGTAATTGAGGAGTCAGGATATGCTAGAGGTCAGGATGGATGAATGGATCAATAAAACATCAGACTTTGACTTTGGAGACACTGTTCCCCGTTTCCCTTTGACAGTCAGTGTTGGGGTTTTTAAAGTGGAAATTATCAAAGACTGTGGAAATAAGAGAGAGGAAAAAAGCATGTTCACTGAAGAAGGAAATAGAAATTGTTACAATTTTATATTAAATTTGAAGAACAGGCAAAAATGATATATTATATATCTAAATCATGGCGTTGGCATTGGCATGCAGAGGGGAGTAACATTAATAAAAGACATTAGAAGAAAGCTTTGAGTTTGTTCATCCATGTAGTATATGTTTCATAAACTGAGCCATGCCGTGCCCATGCAGACTGAATGAAGGAAACCAATCAAAACAGGGTTGATGTCATTATTCTATAGCCATTATACTGTGCATTCACCATTAACTTGTTGAAAGAAAGCAAAAAAAAGTTTGATTGCTCATTGTAACAATGACAGAGTAGCTCTCCAACCCTTAATAAAGCACTAATTTTGACCTAACCTAGTGGGTTTTGTGCCTAAATGTAAGAAACTTTTAACCAGAGCATTGTCACATCACATGTATTTTACCAACAGTGATTTGCGATGGTTTCAGCACATACAAATGATGTCGTTCTGTTAAGGAGCATCCAATTAGATAATTCCTCTTGAACAGATTATGTATTGTCATTAAATTATGAGGACTTAATGCTTAAAACCTGCACTAATAACACCAGAACCATACAACTAGAAGTCTGAACATGTAGTATGTTTTGTTGTAATTTGTTTAGTTAAATCCTTTAGTTATTTATCATAAATGGATACTTATACTTAGTCCCTTTCTGATCTACCAACCACTCAAAGCGTTTTTATGACACCTGTTGTAAAAAACCCTCTGATTATGAGACAACCTCCTCCACCACCTGAGCCACAGATGTCCATTAATGTAGTGCATGGTAAGGGGGTTAGGTGTATGAGGCTGCAGTAGAAAATCGCTGGTAGCTGCACAGCACGGCGAGTCTTGAGCTGCTGGTCATTGCTTACTGTATGTTAGCTGCATTCCTGTGATACAGCCTAGACATTCAAAAAACTGTAAAGGTTTTTTCTGTCTACACCTGCTCTACCTACTGTTTCTCTCACTGTATATCAGTGTTCCTCATTGACAAACATGTTTTTTCTGTTGCATACAGTGATTTATTTATTTATTTATTTGCCTATGCACACCGCCGCTGTTTCTCTCTTTCCTCTCTCATCTTCTTCCCATCTTGAGAAGTAAATGTGGGCAAGATGAATTGGAATTCGCTCAGGTAGCAAAATAAAGACAGGAAATAGAGATGGAGGGAGCGAGAGAGAGGAGAATAGAGAGAAGGGGAGAGAGAGAGAGAGAGAGAGAGAGAGAGAGAGAAAGAGAAAAGGGGAGGGGAGTTGGGGAGTGAAGAGCAGCTGCCAAAGCCAGTCAGGTGGAGGAGAGTGAGGAGTAGAGAGATAAGGAGACAGCCAGAGAGTGGGAGCTAGCAGGCACCCAAAAGAAAGACACTGATACCCTACCCTCTCTTTCTCCCCCCTCTTTCTCACTCTCTCTCTCTCTCCGCCCCACAACCACCTCCTCCCTTCCTCCCTCCACTCCCAGCCTCCTCTCCTCCTTTGTGCAGTGTCTCAGCGGAGCTGCGTTTGAGTGGCAGGCCGTCACAGATCAGCTAGCAGCTAAAGCAGAGGGCTCTGTGAGTGTGAGTGTGTGTGTGTGTGTGTGTGTGTGTGTGTGTGTGTGTGTGTGTGTCAGCCAAGGCAGGGGGCTGCCAGCCCAGAGCGAACAGATCAGGGGAGAGTCTAAGTGGGTTTATCAGTGCTGCTGAGAGCCAACACACACACACACACACGGACACACACACTCACACTCACATAAACATGAACACACAACTGTCGCACATAAACAGAAAGTAAAGAAACAAAGAAGTAGGGAGTAAGACTCACATACAGGCAGATTTAGGCATATGCTCATGTGCGTACACACACACACACATATATATATATATATATATATATACATACACACACATACAGAGAGAGAAAGGGGTATTAGACCCAACCAAAGCAAACCTGTGAGCGTGAAAGCGCCTTACTGCCTGCCTGCTAGCAAGAGATGTGACTGGATTCTTAAGCAGCCAGCTAGAGAGTGAGGGCTGCTAAATACACTCACACACACACACACACACACACACACACACACACACACCGCTCATATCTCAAGGTTCAGACGAAGGATCGTGCCTCATTCCTCTTGTAGCTCAGTGTCTCGGATGCCCCGGCATGCTTGTTGAGGTAACGATTAGGTGTTTGCACGCTTCTGTCTGTGATTTTTCAGGGAGTCATATCTCTAGTTTGATCACATTTATTGACTTTTTAGGGTTGTTTTATGCTTGTTTTTTTGTTTATGTTTTTTTTAAGGAGGTGATGTTTTTATTAGATAATGCAGTTTAGACAGGATGAAGAAGGAGGACACTGAGCGCACTAAAAGCATCCTGACTGGTGTTAGAAATCAAGGTGACCAAGAGACCTGCCATACCTCTCAGCTCTACAGAGCATTTTAGAGTCGTTCAGCTCATTGTTTTTGGTTAATCATTCGATTAACTTTGAGACTCTCTGCACACATCCTCCACAGATGTAGCAGGCAGCCCATTTTGAGTAAAAAAAAGCCAGAACCAAACAAAGACAGACAAAGTTAGCAACTAGTTGGAGCATTTAGCAGCTGATTGGTGGTGACCAAAAGCAAAGCTAAAACAAAAGAACAACAAAAAACAAACAAACAAATAATGACCGTAATGAATGAAAAAAAATTCATTCATTCAAATCTTTTTTTCATTGACACACAAAAAAAAAGTCACGGAAATTAGTTAAATGAGCCTACAGCACAAGTTCCTGAGGGACTCTATGAAAAACATGCTGGTGTTTTTATGTTTTCTGTATTTGCAGAGTGTTTCTTCATGCTGTTGTCACTCATGTGATTGCATTTCTTAATTTGCTCATGTTTTATTAATTTCTTGTTTAGAATGTGACATACAGTACGTTGTCAAAGTAATGAACACATTTTTCTTTCTATTCGTTTGCATTTGTTTTCTTCAATACAGTGCCCTCTGTAAAAACTCGTCTCATAGTATATATAGCCACTAACAGGCCATTATATTTATTTCTAAGTTGGTTTCCATATATGTTAAGTGTGCACAATTAACATGTTAATTAAAACACGTGGGTGCATGTTTGCTTGCTTGTGTGTGAACCTCCACACAGTGCCTCGTTGTACTGTGTCATATCTCTTTGTGTAGCAATGGAACAGGCAGGCCTAATTACGTCTTAAAGTGTGTAATTATGAGCAAATGCAATTGGTAGTTTGCACATACAACACACACTTAGCTGGAAAACACAAATAACATCTGACACAATGCCTAATGCTGCTATTTACTGCAGCACCGTCGAGTAGTATAGGCACATACACATCATGCAGTACTTATTTGTATTTAACTAGGACTGCAAGATTATTTTAATTATTAAATAAACTACATGTATTTGATAGCTGACAGTGTAGATACAGACAAGAAAAGTGAGGGGAAAAAAGGTGTATGATATGCAACAAAGGTCCAAAACAGGGATGCTGGAGTTATCTGATATTAGCTTTAACTACCAGGCCACCAGGACAACCCACCTGTCAATAATTTTTTCAATTGACTGATTATTTTTTTAAATGTCAGAACACATGATACATCTTCCATCTTCAAATAGCTTTCTTCAACACATAGTCCAATACCAAAATATGTTCAATTTACAATTATATAAAACAAAGAAAAGCAGCAAATCATCCCACTGAGAAATTGGAAACAGTGAACGTTTGGTATTTTTGCTTGATAAATGACTTCCTTGATATTCAGACTGAAACCAGCTACTTTGATTGTAGTGTTTTTGTTACAGGTACCAGTGAGACGATTAAATGTGATCCAGAAAGGCCTAAAAAAAACAAAAAAAACAAAAACTCTGGGAAGTTATGTCGATAGCAGTCATCCACAATAATCACAAGGTAAACGGTTACTCTACCCGTTGTACAAAGTAATCTATCAGGAATGTGCACATGCATGTGCAGTACGTGATTTGCCAGTGCAGTGGGTTTCAGGATGATGCTACATTATGTTGCTGCAAAAGCTGAGCTAGGTTTAACTTTTTTTGCCAGTAAATATAGCATGTTTTTGTTTTTTTCTGAAGCCATCTGTGCAGCACCCGTTTGATAAATAGCCTCATAAATCCAAAGTGGTGTTAGACAATTACTACACAATTGAGACAATTACTAATGATTTAGTGTTGCTCTCCCTAAAAGTTGTGAGAGTTGCCTGAAATGTTAAAAACAGAAGAAAATGACATATAGAGGCTAAGATATCACATTTCCCATAATGCAACTCCATAGCAAATTATATTACACACCCCATGCCAGGGAAATGCCCAATTCTTCCACCTAAAGTAATAAGTTACACAGGTTTTCTGTTACAAGCTTGCAAGAAAACAACCCTGATGGTGTTATCAGGGTTGTTTTACAGCTGTTTAAACAGTATTACAGTACTTAATGAGTAAACTGATCTTTATGTGAGTTGGTGGAGTGGCTATTTAATAAATCAAAGTTGTTGCTAAGTAATTTCTGTCTATTAACCAATCAAATAATTGTCTTCAAGATTTCAGCATTCACTGTAGAGCAAATAAACAATGTTTGTAGGCCCAAAGGTCCGTACTGGACTGGCTCATAGGCACAAAAACATACACACACCTTCCTCCACAAACCGAGGAGATAGAGGAGGACAGAGGAGGAGGAGGCGAGGAGAGAGAGAGATTGACAGGGCAGGCCTCCAGCCTCTCTCCTGTCCACAGAAGGGCTGTTTGTTTAGAGGAAATGACACGTGCTGCCGAGGAGGAAATGATCTGCTTGGCCCCATGTAAGATCCTCCCTGGCACCAAGACCACTGCACTCAGCTCTTTTCACTCCTCCAACACCCTCACACACACGCACACACACTCCCCCCTCCGTTCTTTTCTTCCCTTCATCTTCTCAGCTCTCCATCCATCGCTCGTCTGTCACGGCAGGAGTGCAGCCAATCCATCAAGGGTCGGAGCTAGGCGAGCCGTTAGGGCGTGTGTGTGCATGTGCGTGTGGTGTGTGTGTGCGTGGGTGTGGGTGTGAGTGACTGAATATGTGAGTCTCAGTTGTGTTTGTGCATCTAAGTATCACTGTAGCACACTGAACATCCGGCTGTGCACAAGTCCATTCTATGTTT
Organism: Larimichthys crocea; assembly: GCF_000972845.2. NCBI lineage: Eukaryota > Metazoa > Chordata > Actinopteri > Sciaenidae > Larimichthys > Larimichthys crocea. Next base: position 13,049,149 of record NC_040021.1, read on the forward strand.
GTATGCAAGCTTTTACACGGAAACACACACACACACACACACACACACACACACACACACACTTCTGTGTGTGTGTGTGTATTACACCAAAGAAGTGGATTGGCCCTGCCTTCCCTGTGCTCTGCCGACAGATCGTTGGACCATGGCAGGCTGCAAAGAGCCACACCATGCTGTGATAGAGACTTATGATGAAATATCAAATTATGTAGCAGAGGAGTGTGTCTGCGTGGGGCCTTGCACACACACACACACACACACACACACACACACTCATATATGTACAACAACACACCTAATCGAACTGTTGCTATATTCCGCTAAAAGTCTCCCACTGAGTCATTATGATCTGGTGGCGGCAACAAGCCAGCATTACTGATGGCGTGTTGTTTTATTTACATAATACGTCTTCTTTAGGCCCTGATGTGGTCTCCGTAAAACCACTTTGGATTTATGAGGCCATTTTCACGCTTGTTACCACAGGAAATATGAGTGTCTATCAGCATGTGTTAGAGAGGGAAAGAGTCCCAGCTACAAGCAGCACTGACAGCTTCACACACACTTACATACAGTACATGTGGGGTTACACACACACAGACACACACAGGTCGCTGTGCTTTGTTTTCTAGTAACAGTGAATTGTGGCTGTGTGCTGGGAGCCAAATTCAGACTCATAAAACATACCAGAGCTGAAGCTTTGCAGGGCTCTGTTAGAAGTGTGTGTGCACACACATGTGTATTTATGTGTGTATATTTGTTGCAGGTTAACCACAGAGTTGGTTTCCAGAGCTGCAAAGCCATCCAGGGGCGCATAGGGATCAAGCCAAGCCCAGCAGGGAGCTCTTGGCTGGGCATCAATATGCACCACCACAGCCTCTCTGCACTGGATTTCATCAGTCGAGTCGTGTATGTGTCTGTGTTTGTGTGTGGTATTAAGTACCTGAGCTGTGTGTCTGTAATTATTTTATGTAAAAGCAAGCTGTGTGTGTTTGTGCCTATGCAGCTGCATGTGTGTTTGTATAAAGATCATCAACTCCACTCTGAAAGGGGGCAGAATGAAGTTCTTTATCGAGAGTCATGATAGTATTAAATCGGTGGTTCCCAATCTAGGGGTTGAGGGCCTTCCAAAGAGTCGCAAGATAAATCTGAGAGGTCACAGGATAATTAATGGGACTGCAAAGAAGAAATTGTATTTCTTGGAGGTCCTTTAAAAATGATTGAAATTTAACAGTCTGAGAGGAAGTTTAACTCATAGACACGTGCAATGTGGGACAACCTCAAGTTCAAATGATCAAAAGCAGGTGTTTGACCAATTGTACAACAGGTGACCAAATTCAACATCAAGACAAAAAATATTTCCACTGTGTAATGAAACAGTAAACGAAAATAAATCTTTGGGTGAGCTGTTGAATGGAATACACAATAAGAATTTGAGTTTAGACCTCAGTCGCCATAATGTGCTTGTATTTAATGACTTCACCCCATGGTGCATTTAGTAGCTGTTCTTGAGCATGTGATTGCATGTTGTTCATCAGCAGATGGAATTTGCTCAGTAGATGTTCACATTTAGATTTTTTCTGACCCCTAATATTAAAACGATTCAAAATGATACAGATTTAAACATCTCCAATTTACAATTAGATTATTAGACAAAGCAAATTCCATCTGGTGCTAAAGATCATGTGATGTGATTGAAAGCTCCAGAATATCTATTAAATTAACCATTCATTTTTTTAAAAATATTTCAATTTATTTTGATATAAAACAACAAGTCTTTCAGGCCTCAACAGTAAGTTGTGAGGTTTATTTGCAAATGAATGTGCCACAACTCATAATCTGACAGGAAGATGGCTGAAATGACCAAATACAGGTCGTACTGTTAACTGAGGAAGCAGACTCATGGAAGCAGATAGCACCGTGAATCAAAAGCTATTCCAGTATCGATGGCTCATGTTTCAATAAAAATCAATGGTGCTTGCCTTGTGTCAGGGAGGGTCAACTCTCCAATTCAATTTCCTCCTGAGGTAGAGCTGCACAGACAGGGGATAGAGGAGAGTAAGGAACGCTGTATGTGTGTGTGTGTGTGTGTGTGTGTGTGTGTGTGTGTGTGTATGCCAAATCCTGAAATCATATACTCACACTTAGACACATGCACACGTAGTAAACTAGGTGCAACATGGACCATTATATTACCTTAAATAAAACACAAATAAGCGATAATGATGACCGTGTTTTTCATCGTCCATTAAAAGATCATACTTTAAAATTGTTAAGAGTTTAATTATTTAGATTTTTTTTAGCTTTTAGTGACAAAGGCCATAGCAGAGTGCTGTTGTTGTTCCAATTTCACAAAGTAGCTTACATGGTTGCTTATTTGCTTATCGGTATGATGTCATTTTAAGTAGGTTGCACGAAAGATCGTCAACATGATCTCATCATTTGTCCTTGCTAGAAAATCAATAAAATGCATTAAAAACGTACTACAGTACTACATTTGAGATCATAAATAGTTTTGATTTGATCAACTTCATCTTTATCTTTTCTTTTCAATCACCCAGTGAGCCTCGATACAGTTTACAGGTTGAAATACAAACCAGATATAAATCAGACACATAAATATGAGTACTCACATACTATACAGTATAATTTCTAAGAAGTTACCTGCAGAGAATATACATTCAATACTGGATGTACTGGATGTCACATGAATGACCAAGAATACCTGGGCTCAAAGAATTCATTTCATCGAATTCATTCACAATTCATTCATCAATCATTTTCTTTCAATTATCAAGGGTTCGGGTCGTGGTGGCAGCACGGTGTTCCAGATGTCCCTCTCCCCAACAACACATTCCAGCTCTTTCTGGGGGATCCTGAGGCATTCCCAGGCCATATATATATATATATATATATATGTGTGTGTGTGTGTCTCCTGCCAGTTGGACATGGAACACCTCCAAAGAAAGGCACCGAAGAGGCATCTTTATCAGAACCACCTCAGCCAGCTCATTTTGACGCCAAGGAGCCACTTCACACTGGCCTGCAAACCACCCCAGTGCTAGCTGAAGTTCATGATCTGATGCAGCCAAAAGGATGATGTCAAATGCCAAAAGGAGAGATGCCATTCAGAGCTTCCCAAATCGGACACACTGCGCTGCGCCTTGAGATCCTGTCATATTCTTGTTGGGTTCAGGACTCTTTCCACCACTTGACAATATCCCCAGTCCAGGTCAGCAGGTCTCAACCCCAGCTGAACACAGCCTGAGTCAAGTCCTGCTTTCCCTTCCTGTGTCACTGCACAGTTTGCCAAAACTTCCTTGATGCCAACTGAAAGTCCTTCTCCATGCCATCCTCAAACTCTTCACTCTCCCAGGTTAGCTTCAGCGACTGCCAAAGCTGTAGCTCTTCCAGTCCAGCAACCTCCCTCTCCATCTGATCCAACTCACCATCGGGTGGTGATCAGTTAACAGCTCTGCAGCGCAGCAACTCGCAGTCGCATAGAGGTGACCCTCTCGGCCCCTGGAGAGAACCCCACCACAGTGGTGCTCAGTCGGGGCTTGTGAGTATCCCCACAACTCCCTGGTGCCTCTCTCCCTGCCAGCTTGTCGATGTTCCACATTCCCAGGACCCGTCTGCAATGCCAGGAATCAGCATGCCTAGGTCCCTTGCAAAGAACACAACCCCTATGCCTATCCCTGCTTGTGGTGCGTGTCAGCTTCATCTAGTTCTTTTTGGGCTTTGTCTGGTTCACTCACATAAGTCAAGGCCCAGCTCCAGGATGGGGCCCCAGTTTATCTTTTCTCTGCAAGGTGCTGCAGCACCTTCTCAGCTGATTCATCAAAGTCTGTGAATCGCTCTTACTGTGGTCCCTCCGCTGGGACCAATTTGCCTTGTGAGACCTTACCAGGTGCTATTGACCCAGACAACACAGCTCCCAGGATCACGGGGACACATAAACCCAACCATCATGATAAGGTAGGTATTCTTTGGTAGGGGGTTTATAGGATGTTCTTCTTTTGTCATTTTCTTATTTATACACCCCAAATTCACAAATTTGCTACCAGGGGCTTCACGATCTGTACAACATAACATTTTCTAATTGTCCCGTGGGCTCTTTTATTCATCCACTCACACATGTGCCGTTACATTCTTCCACACATGGGATGTGGGTGAGTCTCATGGGTTGTGCATTCACATACAAAATACATCAAAGATGAAATATAGCCCTTCAAAAAGATGTAGATCACCTCCACTGAAAACCCCTTCTTGCTCTCTCTTACACACACACACACACACCGATACACTACTGGCTACGTGCTGATTGGGCACGGGCAGGGGTTTGCAAACAGAACTGCTAGTGACAGGAACTACACTGAGAGAGAGATGAGAGAAGCCCCTGCAGTGCTGAAGGATTGGGCCACAGTCCTTCATACTCCTATTGATGAAAACATAGAAAAACTAGACGAGACACACAGGCAAGGACACAGACAACAAACATCTTGATACACACATAAAGAAATACTATCAATAGCCTTGAGGCTGGTGAGGTTTTATGTGTGCCTTGTAAACCTGAAGCACATCTCTCTGGTCGTGTGAGTTTTGGGGTTTATGAATGTGCAGGTGCTTTTACAGAGAAAGAGAAGGCAAAACAGGGAGGAGGAAAGATAGGAGCATGGATCACTGACCCCCCCAACCATCCCATTCCATTCAGATTGTGTTGCTATTTCCCGACTGATCTATGCCATCTGGCCACGGATCTAAATTTTGGCACCTCATCCATGTGGAATGCCTCGACACACGGCTCAGCTCGCAGTGAAATGAAGGGAAAATGAAAATGAAATGATCTGAGCTTCTCTCCTGATCCTGGTCTCAGCTCTGTCCTCTGCTCAATCTCATCACCCCACCATCTCTTCCCCTCCCTTCCTCCTTCTCCTCTGTATCATCATCATCCTCCTCCTCCATCCTCTCACCCCTCCTCCTCCTCCTCCTCCACCTCCTTCCCCCCCCCGCCACCCCTGGGTAATCAGTGTGCTCTCTCATTCCGTGGCACACGGAGACACATTGATCTGGCAGTGCGCACTCACGCTTGTGGACACGCACCTACCCACACACACACACGGGTCGTCTCCCACACACACAAACACACACATTGATCTGGCCCGCAGGTCAAGTTCAATAGGAACAGCCAAGCGGCCCATTTTTTTACAGACTAGCTCTGCGGTATACTGCAAGGAGCTCTCTCTCTCTCACACTCACACACACACACACACACACACACAGTGTATAATGCAACACATACACACTTTCTCTTTTCTTTTTACACCCACAGACCATGGCAACCTGAATTTGACAATAAAAGAATACACAAAATAAATGAGCTCACATGTCGCTGTGTGACTGAGTGACATGCTCAAGCATCCATCACCTCTAATTTTAACACCTTCACTACCAAACAAGTCTAAGAAAAACACATGGTTAGTGGTTAGTGTCATCCTGGTTAAGTCTGGAGAAGATTTCACTTATGTAAGAGTTCAAAATAAAAACCCTGGTTAAACTCACATGCTTCTGTTTCTCTAGGCCGACCATCAGAGATGAAACATGACATTTATTTTTCTACAAACGTGTGAATTTTCCTGTGAGGTCGGCCTGATAAAAACACACAAATACTGTAAATGCATGGAGGGAAACATGCACTGACAGACAGACAAAATCAGAGAAACACTCACAACACACTGGAGACACATAAGCATCATAACATCTCAGTAAGCATTGCATGCTGGAATTGTTTGGGAGGGGGAATCCCACTTGACTAAAATCTCTCTTTTCCTCTCTATCTGTATTTTTTATTATTTATTTATTTTTTACTCTTTTATGATTCTGGATTAATTTATCCCTCAGAGACACAGGCGGACAGAGAGAGAGAGAGATGCCCACATTTGGCACTGCACTTTGATTTAGCGAAGTAAATTTAATTTTGTTTGCTTTATGCAAAAAAGCAGCGTCTGCCTTGACTTCTGTTGATTTCCACTGGAGGCAGAAACATCGCTAATGGGAGCTTGCGCCGCACTCACCACAGCTACAGGGCTACGACACTAACTGAATTAGCCTCATGCATATATTTAATACGGACCTGCTACACAAATTAGCTTAGTGGTATGTAGCCTAGCACCTCTCCAGTGAGGCTTTGAGAGCTGAGCTGCAAATTAATTGGCTAGGTTGCCTCCAAGAGTAGCTCCTCTGTTTTTCGTCCACCCTGAATTATGCTTTCCAATTGCCGGAACGCATTTGATATGCATGGGGAAAAAAAAGCGTGTAAAGCAGTGTTCCTGCACAAAAGCAATGTTTGCTTTCATTCCTTCACGTTTGTGCATCTGCCAGTCATATAATGAGAGTGGGGATTATACTGTTGTACATGTGTAATTCTCAACATACAGCCTAATGACATAGGAGTACAGCTTTGAATATACAAAATAAACCCCCGAGGGAAACGTTAGACCTACTGCACTGCTCTGACTCTGTATTCGTATGTTCATTAGGAATCACACAAATTCCACATGCTGAGAGACACTGTAATGAACTTGAACAAATCTGTATCCTATGGTAACTAGAGAAAGGAAATACTCTCTGATTCCCTGAAAACTGTCACTGCTAAGTAAACATTTAGAGAAGGCAATGCAGAAGAACAACAAAAAAAAAGCTTGATAAGAAAGAGAGATACTCCATTTGTGTGTGTGTTAGAGATAGAAAACAACTAAGAGAAAGAGACAGAGATTAGTTTGATTACCACACTGAGAACAACCATTATTGCTCCCCGAGGTCTCTCCCCTATCCATCTTGGTTCGATCCCTGGACATACATCTTGGCTCAGTTTCAGGATCTTTAAATGTAGTTGTGGTTTAAGTCACACCATCACTATTAGGTAGCGCTCGTTGTATCTCACATTTTGACCTTAGAAAAAGAAGTTTGGGGCGCACAGATGGGGTGCTCGAGTTAGTCTGACTTAGGATAATGCGATGTGGTACACATCAAGTAGTGCAAGGTGCTTTTCACTTTTCACTCTGCATATATGCACAGGTAATGAGGTGAAAATGACTATTTTAGTTTCCCTATAAATTTCCAGAAGAGCATGACTTACTCCAGTTTTTGCATTTGGGCTTTCTGTGGGTGCTGCATTTTGCAGTGGGGAAGGGGGGGGGGGGGTCTGTGTGCTCGGGAGCGTGTTTAAAAAGGCAACACAAAAGTAAGAGGTCCGTTGAATAGGCCCGCCTACGCCCTGCCCCCCAGATTGTAGGAGAGATGGAGGACACAGACTGATGGAGGGACAGCTGGGGTCTCTGGTGAGGGGACGGAGATCAAGCTGCAAGAAAGTGTGATTGATGTAAATAAACACATGCTGAGCACATCACAAAGTTGGTTTAGCAGACGACTAAAACACAGCTTTGACCATCTCCTGTTGTCCTGACAGAAACAAACTGCATAACTTAAATAAGTCCACCTATTTATTCATCTGAAAAAGGTCTACACATCAATTTTAGCTTTGATATTACAGATTTCTCCACTTAATCTTGATGTATAAACGCCAGTGCCCACAAAACAATAGAAAAGGTGTGATTCTTAAACATTTCTATTAACACAAAAAGAAATACCCAGTTTCTTAAATCCCAACAATCCCACTTGTTAAATACATTAAGTATTTTACATATGTGTAGAGAGTTGCTCACTTGCAGTGTCCAGCTCCAGATCGACTGCAGTGGCCTAGACCTCACCCAAGACGCAACGTCCTCTCCCTCTTTTTCTGCCACCCCCCTCCTCTCACCCTGGCTATCGACTCCCTCCATATCTCTCTGCATCGTTGTCATCCATTCATCTGCAAAACAGGAGAGCTCACCTTCGGCCCCCTGCTCTGATGCGTAATTGACCAATTTTAGTAACTAGTGTTTGCACCTGTGAGTCATCAGTGTGGCCAATTGATCATTTCGCTTCAGTGTTTTGAAGGACAATGCTGTCAACACGAACACAACAGACTTTAGTTATGAAGATTGTGCCGAATCATGTGCAGTGGATATGGGGGGGAAAAAATAGAATGTTATTTAGAGTAGAAAAGCGGAAAATGTGCTTGTATTTTTTTGGGGATCTGGTTTCAAGGGTTTGGCAGAGAGGTGTCAGGTTTTTAGGTGTTAGCATGTAAACAGTGTAGACAGAAAAATGTATTCAAAAACTTGTAAGACAACTGGCTCCTTGTCTTTTTAATATACTCAAAGTGTGAGAAATCACTGTTGATGTTAATCACATGTTTATAATATTTCATGGTACATTAGAGCAACGTTAGCCTTCTTGCTGGGAGTTTTAGATGACCACTCTAATGTCTAATATGAGATTAGACTAGAAACAAAAGTAACAAAATGTGCCTATAAGCATAATTCATTTATTATAGCATTATTCATTATATCTTTAATGAAGTGTAAAAAAAAAGTTGTGGCTTTAGGCTAGGCTAGCGGTTTTCCCTTGTTCCCAGTCTTTGTGTTAAGTTAACCAGCTGCTGGCTGTAGCTTCATATTCAACGCACAGGTGTGAGAGCGGTATTGATCTTCTCATCTAACTCTCGGCAAGAAAGCAAATGAGTGTATTTCCCCCAAAATGTCGACATTATAAATTGTATGTAAGTCCCGAGCTGAGGACTGTTTTGTGCTCAGAGATCTGTCCCTGATGATTAGGGGGATCAGAAGACCTTTAAAGAATCAGACATAAACCTCTGCATCGGTAGAATTAGCTGATCACAATATAGACATGCAACAGTTATTCCTTGCCGTTGTCTGTCCGTCACTACATTGATCAGTATCGGTAATTGATACACAGACCCGTGCTTGTAAGATCAATCTGAGCAGTGATGTTCGTCTTCCATTAGGGTGTGTGAAACAGTCAATCATGCATGTCAGCTCTCCGTCTATAAGTCATTCTCCCCTCTATTATTGCTGTGCTGTATAACCGTAGACGCATTACTGTTTGTTTCTCACTCGTTCACACAAATACTCATGCTGCACCTCCACGGACACATTTATGACAGCTTTATTCAGTCTGCTCATCCCCATCGACGAGTCCAAATTTACTGCCTCAATCTCCTGACTAGACAGAGTGTACATCCACGTACATAGATACAAACTATGTCACCGCTGAAGGCCTGTACAGCACTCATTCATATCGACTACACTTGCACGGTAACCCATTGTGTGTCCATTTGCATGGATAGCTGTAGATTTATCTGTACTGTAGGCCATAGTGCAGACTTGTGTATGGACATGTATGGAGATTTACTCCTGTTTTAACCCCAGGGTTAGCCATCAGTATTGATTGAAACAGACTTAGCCTGATTTTAATCCCTGCTTGGCCCAAGACTATCGATCAGGGCGCTGAGCTTTCAAGTGGGTTTAACGACCTACCTGCCCCTCCTCCGCCCTCTTTTTCTACTTTGGAAGGAAAGGGAGAGGTTTGTTATTACACCCCAAAGCAGATGTGACGTGAGGTGTTAAGCTTGTACCCACGAGCCCGCACACTCTTCTTCCAACACACCATTACAGTAGGATGTGACAGCAAGCTGCCCGTAAAATATGACTGCACTCATGGTTTTCCTATCTGGAGTTTGTGTTGGACATTATAAAGCAGCAGACGAGATGAATCTGTGCACCTCGACAGCAATGTCACGGTAAAAATACCTGCTGGTGAGTTATGACCACTCACCTAGAGGTAGGAGCGTCCCTTTATGTCTTTATGGGTCCTCTGAAGACAGTTATATGGGACAACATGGGAAGCCTTATAGGAGCCCTGGTGCCTTGGGACTTGCGGAGTGTTGTGAATTTATAGTCGTACAGAATGGTCACCACTCTGATTGGTCCGGCACAGTAATGCTGGAAATGGAGAACCTGAGTTTTAAAAGTATTGGAGTGTGTGTGTGTGTGTGTGTGTGTGTGTGTGTTTCCTTGCCAGCCCTTTGCAGAAATACAAATTTAAGTGCATTTCTGCTTGTGGAAACATTTGTCACTGTGTGTGCTGTGTGTGTGTGTGCATACGTGTGTGTGCGTGTGTGTATGTGAGGGATGGTTACTGTGCTTGGCGTTTCTCCTCCATTTGTCCTCCCAGAGGCAGATCAGGCGAAGGGGAAATAAATTGGAGAAAGAGAATAAATCAATGCTAAACTGAGCACCAGTGAGACCTCCTAACCCTGAAACTGTCACACACACACACACACACACACACACACACACAAAGTGAAACGTGTCCAGGGAAAATGTTGTCCGTATGTCCATACAAACCTTAAGTCACACACACATAAGCAAAGGGAGGAGAGAAAAAGGGTGTGGTTAGGTAGGTAGTACACTAAAGTGGATGACATCACCATACTCTTCACTTCTTGAACTTATTGACACTTCAACTATATCTTACTCTTTAAAGCAATAAAATCAAATAAATAGCACATTATTTTGATGTTACACTGACTTGTAATCAGGTGAATAGTGTCTCTATCATTCCCACTCTGCTTCCTGTAGACCTGCACCACAAACTATTTGACTGATTTTGGTGAAACTGGGTCAGATTTTAAAGAGAAAATGTTTTCTGGTTTTCCCTCTGTGTCCTCGGGCTGCCCCACTTCAACTTTTGCCGATTTAGCTGCTGTTAGCTCATGTTAGCTCAGTTTGTTAGCCGAGCTGCCTGGACTCTGAGTTCAGAGCACCGGAAAGAAGAGATTTTTAGGTTTGGTGTATGGGTGAATGGGTGATGCTGGTGTCATGCCAGAACTGGAGCTGGGCACTGTAACCAGGCTCAGCAGGTTCTGTGGACATAATGACACAGATGAAAACACAGAAGGTGGCGTTGACAGAGGAAGCAAGGAGAGCAAAAACAAAGTGACACATTAAGAAGTTGATGGGATTCTTGCTGTTGGACTAGTAAGTAATATTAGCTCGTTGCTATGTCATGTGTTGTTGCACTTGATGCAAAGTTGTTGACTTGTGATATAATCATAATTCACATGTACAGCTGTTTTACGACAGTGGTGTTGCACTCTGGAATGGGGGATGCTAAGATTGTGTAAAAATACTAAATTCTGCGTAGTGTTGCTTTAAATGACATTTTAACTGACGGGTCAACTGCTCGTTCTTTCAGTGCCTGCACACCCAAACAATTCAACCGCTTCTAGCACTTTCAATCACTTTCAGCCTCAACTGACACTTCAAATGATCTATGTATTTATATTTTAACTGACAGCTTAAATACTTATTATTTACTCGCACTGAGTTCACACGCTTTTAATTCTTGCGACGCGACTGACACTTTTTTGCAGTGTATGTATGTAAAGCGCAACTTCAGCTGAAATCTCAACTGCTTTCGTCATTTACAACTCAACTGATATTTCAACTGCCTACATCTTACTCTGTAAATGACAGTTCATCTGCTTTCACTGCTCATTCTTCAAATGTTAGTTCAACTACTTGCATAGACACTGGCATTTCAACTGCTTCCATCTCTTTCTCTTTTAATGACAGTGCAACTACTTTTATCTTTCACACTTCATCTGACAGTTTATCTGCTTTCGCTGCTCATTCCTCGCATTCATTCGACTCCTTTCAATGCTTAAACATTAAATTACAATTTTAGCATCTACGCATCAAATGACACTTCAACTAATTACAGTGCACTCTACCCCCAGCATAATAACTTCAATTTTTTAACTACTTTCATCTTTCACGTGTCCACTGACAGTTCAACTGCTTTCACCGCTATATTAAAATTAGTATTTCAAATTCTTTCAACTTCAAAAGACACATTAAACCTGTTTAATGTTTCAGCACCAGCCCACACTTGCACAACTGCTTTAAGTGCTTCAACGTAAACTGAAACTCCCCTTCAACATCTCAGATGCAAACAATGGACATTTCAACCCATTGACAGTGTCACATATTTTTAGCATCAGCTCACAAATATTAAGAATATGACTGTCTCACAATCAGCTCAAACACGCACAGCAGCAAACACACTGCAGTGTTCATCATACTGGAAGAAATCAATGTATCAGTGAGTGTAAGGAAACAAGCTGGATGTATTTTTTCAGACTGCAAAAGACGTAGCACCAAAACAGCACATCCTGACATCACTCTGCAGTTTGCAGTTTTTACAGACACACTGTACCGAGCCGAGGTTACACAGCTCAGGCTGCAGATGGAGCCGAGCACCGGCGGTTGGGGGGCAGAGGGAGTGTATAGATTGGGATTATGGGGGTGCATTGGGGAAAAGGCTCTACAGTGTGTTTTCTATTCAACCTAAGTCCTCTAAGACCTCCTCATCTCTTCTGAGAGCAGCAAGCTGAGATCTGATCTAATGCCGAGTGCCACATGCGAGTGTGTTTGTGAGAGAGACACAACACTTTGATGAGAGCCTGCTGGGGATGTGAGTGTGTATGAGAACTGAACGAGTCCACAGTGTGAGTGTGTGTATGCTTGTGTGCTTACATTTAGAGGTAATGAAGGAGTCCAGGGTTTATATATTTCTGTGTGTGGGTGTGTGTGTGCACTCTGCCTCATCCCTGAAGGGTTGTTTGGGGTATTCTGTGCAGGTTTTGCTCAGGGGGGAGGTGAGTTCTTGGGGTCTTTCATTCAGATGTAATTAGCCCAGACAATGGCCTGGTTAAAGCTGGAATCCTTCGAGCCCCCTCTCTCTTTGATTGTGTGGGCCAGCTGTGGAGGAATGGCCATTATCTCCCTGTGTCCGGCAGTATAAAGAAGCCCCCCCTGCCCCAGTTACCCCTGCGTTAGAGTTCCCACAGGGGGAGGGACATGGGCCGGTCACACACTGGTCTGGAGAAAGTGAAAGCAACCAGAATACTGGCTGGCTTGCAAACATTCACTCACATAAATGGCTTCACCTCGCACTTGAACCACTCTTTCTTAAACTAATGTGGGAGAGCGGGTGGCACTATTTACACAAGAGCTAAAAAAAAAAGAAAAGTAGCTTTTCACACCTGGATATGAAGAGTGGCGGCCTTGCAATGCAATTTTAGCACTGCACTTCTATATCAGAGAAACAAATCACACTTTGAATTTGTCTTTATTTTATAGGTGTAGGGAATGAGTGTGTGTGTGTTTGTTTTTGTTCCATCTGTGTGCGTTTCAATCATAAATATCTCATAGAGAGCACATAGGGACACTTAGGCCCATTAGACTTGTGAAGAAATTGAATCTTTACAGCACTGGGGCCATATAATTACTGTTAATTTAACGCTCAGATTCTCCATCATTAACTCCCACTCTTGAATACAGAACGAGGGACACGGAAACACAGACAGTATGTGTGTGCAACCGCAGCATGTGTTGACAGCATACCCAGCCCTTTGACTGAATTAACAGCGACCTCTTCGTCTTGTAAGAACAGGATTCGCATCGTTTATGCGTTATTAAGTCCTGTAATTGGGCAGCCAGTAGTTTGCATATTAGTCGATTAGGGTAATATGTTTTGCCTCTCTCAACACACGGCTTGCCAGAGCCCCTGGCGACACATTTGGTAATTCTCAGAATTACACCGTAATCATAAGCCAGTGTTCTTTCGATCCCTATAATTCAATGTGCGTCAGTTTATGTCTACGCATCCACAGCTTGATTAGATTCACAGTATTTATCAATTAGCCTATCACTATCCTATATGGAATTTTATGTTGCTATGGTCTTTAATTAACAATATAAGGGCAATTTTATTGTCTTTTTGTGCTACGGGTATAACTATGACGTTAAATTTGCAAAAAAATGTACACGTATTTTCACTGGTGCCCATGATGTTGCGTGGCACCTCTGTCTGAAGGTGAAACTTGCATGTTTTTTGTCCTTCGAGAATCCTTTAACCTCTTAATAGCTGTTATGTTTTACAGCTGGTGTCCCACTTTGAGCCAATAAAATCACATCTCCTAAATACCAGTAGTTATCAAAGTAGGTCCAGGGACCCCCCAGGGGTCTAAAAGGGGTTTCAGGGGGGCTCAGAAGAATGAGGATTAGTTTAATTTCAATATCGTTGCATTTGTTTAAAGATTGGACCAGCAGATAGTGATAAAATTAGTGCTTTGATGAAATTTGTCTCAGTAATTCTTACGAACATGGCCAAGAGAGGACAAAACAGATTATTAGATGAGAGTTTAGGCTCTGATTTTATAGATCAGATTAGATTCACCTTTGTCATTGCACAAAGTAACAACGAATAGCAGTTTAGCATCTAACCAGAAGTGCAGCATGTGTACATATGAACAAAGTATATAAATACAATGCAGGTATAAATATGAATATCCAGCCATCCATTATCTGTAACCACTCATTCTCGACAGGGTCATGGTTAGGCTGGAGCCTATCCCAGCTGGGCAAAAGGCAGAGTACACCTTGTCTGCTTATTGCAGATAAATATGAATATTTACAGCTTGGCAGCAGCAATTGCGAGTATAAAAGTAATTATGTGTAAGAAGAAGAATTCAGACCCTTTACTTATGCAAAATCTTATTTAAGTAAAAGTGTAATTTATTATGAAATACATATTATGCAAAATAAACAGTTTAAGAGTGTGAAATAAATAAAGATTTTAATTGTTCTTATCAAAATTCAAGGCCCCCTTTTGGGGAAACCCAAGCCTCGCGTGCCACTGTGGGTGCATACATCTCAAAGTTTACCCAACAAGCAGGTGGAATGGTGCACGATGGGCGCAGAGCAGGCTGAAGGATCCATTCTTGCAGCCCTCCTCTCTTTGGCCCCGAAATGCCCTCTCCGCTCGCCCCCCATTATTTGTCCCGACGGCCGAGCGCGCGGCCCCAATGAGCCCTTTGGAACGGAACGAAAAGAAGGAGCGGGTTGCAGCTGTGACGTGGGCGTTGTTCCATTCACCGCGTTCGCCATGGCAACGGGGCAGAGGCCCTGGAAGCACGCAGCCCCTCTCTCTGGACAGCGTCCTGAGGGCAGAGAGGCAGCTGGAAGTTTCTCCTCCGTGATCACTGCTTACTGTTTCATGGCGCAAAATATGCAAGGAAAGCTGCAGTAAATGAAGGGTTCTGCAGTTTTAAGTGTTTGCACACTTGAAGTTAGGCTCTAGAGCGCATAAAAGTGCATCGCATGCAACTTTTACGCACCGTTTTGACGCACGAAGCAAACAAATGTGACCCACTGACCCAAATCCGTGTGAATAAACTACTTTCAGCATTAAGAAATGTGTTTTTTTCGTTCTCTTATAGCTGAGCTTCTTCAGTCTTTTCTGTGTTTACACTCCGCATTTCTCCCTCCACTTTGTATTCGAGCATGCTGCAGGACTGCTAGTATTGTTGGGCAGAGTGATTGGGGTTTCAGTACAATCTCCCGTGACCAATGAGCGGGGTGCTGTCAGGGGTAACCACATCTGTCAACCGTTCTTGGCCAATAAAGAGCGGAGCGAGGCGGACCACAGGTGCGCGCCTCTGCGTCCCCTTGGCACAGCGCCCGGGAGATGCTGGAGAGAGACGCCTAGCTGCCCCGTGGCGCAAAAGTGTTACTGTCAAAGGCAGCCTCCTTTTAACTCCAGCTATCACTCTGGCTGCGATAGTTATGGCGACCGCAACGTCCAACCACTACAGCGTCCTCACCACCCCCAGCAGCGCGCCGCCGCCGCACTCGGAGTCCGGGAGCATGCAGCAGGCGGCAGCGTACAGGGACGCGCACACCCTGCTCCAGAACGACTACAGCACGTTACCGGGCGGTGGACATCCGCTCAGCCACGCGCACCAGTGGATAACGGCGCTGTCTCACGGTGACGGCGGGGCGCCCTGGCCATCTAGTCCCCTCGGAGAACAGGACGTGAAGCCCGTGCTTCACGACAGTGACCGAGAGGAGCTGCAGAACTCCAGCAGTCTGCAGCAACAGCAGCAGCAGCAACAGCGACACCCTCACCTAGCGCACCAGCAGGCGCATCACGACGCCAGAGCATGGCGAACCAGCACAGCCACCACGCACATCCCCGGTATGGCGACATCTGAGGGCCAGAGCCTGGTGTATTCCCAGTCCGGCTTCAGTCTGATGCCGGGGGGAGAGCAAGGGGGGATGCACCACCACCCCCTACGAGATGAGGACCACCACAGCCACAGCCCGCATCTCAGTGAACATGGAGGCGGCCCAGGGGCCCACCAGCAGTCTCTCTCACACCATCACCAGCACGGGGGCCATCAGGACCAGTCAGACGAGGACACACCGACCTCCGACGAGTTGGAGCAGTTTGCCAAGCAGTTCAAACAGCGACGCATCAAGCTGGGCTTCACCCAGGCGGATGTGGGACTGGCTCTTGGGACGCTGTATGGAAACGTCTTTTCTCAGACCACCATTTGCAGGTTCGAGGCGCTTCAGCTGAGCTTCAAAAACATGTGTAAACTCAAGCCCTTGTTGAACAAGTGGCTGGAGGAGGCGGACTCCACCTCGGGGAGTCCAACGAGCCTGGATAAAATCGCGGCACAGGGAAGAAAAAGGAAAAAGAGGACCTCCATCGAAGTCGGCGTCAAAGGGGCTCTGGAGAGCCATTTTCTCAAATGTCCAAAACCAGGAGCAGCGGAGATCAACTCCCTAGCGGACAGCCTGCAGCTGGAGAAGGAGGTGGTGAGGGTTTGGTTTTGTAACAGGCGGCAGAAGGAGAAGAGGATGACACCCGCTGGGGGACAGATACCAGGAGGAGAGGACATGTACGGGGACACCCCTCCTCATCACGGAGGACAAACTCCTGTGCAGTGACCCACAGTCCCAGTTATATTGTGAGCAAAAACACGGACCCCTTAAGGAGGAATAAAGCCTCCTTATTTGTTTGATTCTCTGTGCTGTGCTGGACCCGCTCGGAACTGGACATGAGCCAGTTAAAAATGTTGGACCCACGGACACACACGGTGGGGATATACAGTGGCACTGAAGCACTAAAAATACGCATAGTAGAAAGGTGTATGGAGAGGTTTCGGAACTGCCAAGCATATTGGGATCCGGCTGGTGTGTGCTAACCAAAAAAAGAGAAAAAAAAATTAACAAAAAAAAAAAAAATCAGCGACATTGATACGCTTTTCTATACCTTCAACCAAGGCGCCGTTATGTCATTATGTAATGTGTCATTAAAGAAAGAGTGGGATGTGGACAACACGAGGTGTCCACGGGGGGAAAAATATAAAAACAAGCTTCGGGGTCTCGATGATAAGTCGCAGTCAGTCAGTCAGTCGGTGTGGGTAAATAAACGCCATCTTTCCATCATAACAAAAGCAACAGGGGTTCTTCGCAGCTTGTAGCAAGAAAGACAGGGCTGAAATGGCAGACTCCTGCTGTACAATGTTAAAAATTAAAGCCCATACCAGCCAGCTGCTTTTATTATTATTATTATTATTATTATTATTATTAGAGGATTAAACTAAATTTAATGTGGTGTGGTGTCAGCTGTATCTATAATTTATTTACATTTTAAATTACCATTCAGAATTTAGTTAATGGAGATCTTAATAATAATAATAATAATGATAATAATAATAATAATAGTGTCACCATGAAGAAGAGAGTTCACTTTAATGCTTTCCTTTCTGTGCAGACATCTCTGTGCGCCTGTTTACAGTGTGTTTTTGCTGTTTGTTATTTCTGTACTTTTCCAAAATGCTGTGATGAAGAAAGACCGAGACTGTCCGGCTGGAACACTCAAAGCAATCCAGTCCATTTTGCCTTCCTTTCCTAAGAAGAAAAACGAACAAAAACAAAAAAACAAAAAAAAACAAAACTGAATATATCCTGGTACCAGCTCTGGCCGCAGTGGCTCTACTACTACTATGACTCATTCACTCACTGAGAAGACTATTTGTGGGATGTATCTCAATTCGGTTTTTTTTTGTATGGCTTCGTTTGTTTGTATGTTTGTTTGTTTGTTTGTTCAGTTTTTCTCTGTCAGTCTGTGCCAAAGCACAAACACAGACACGTGTTCTTGTGCCACTTAAATCCTGTGATTAATAACCTGATCTGATGGTGGCGGAAGAAAGGTTATCGAGTTGGAGATTTATTCTCTGACTAAAAATCTCAAAGAAAATGCAGAAATTCAGAAACTCAAATTCAACTGAAGGATGCAGATGTGTGGAGGGGAAATATAATATTTAAATAGATAAATAGATTAATTTTAGGCCATTTCTGTGAGGCGTTTTGCATTTCAATAACTTTCTGAATATGTTAGGCCCAATATCAAAGTATAATGAAACTTTAAAAAAACGATTTAATCGCCAGTCACCAAAATACGCATAACAATATTTTATGTAATGTTTGGTAATAAGCCCACATGGGAATTGTCCGTATTTAAGTGTATATTACATAACTGAAGAAGGCCTTATATTTCTATTGTAATTCATCACAAGTAATCCTTCAGCTGAATTTGAGTTTTTGAGGGTGGAAAAAAAAAATAAATAAATCAACAAACCAAAACAAAATAGCATTGACCTGAAATCTGTGATCAAACGAAGAGGGAAAAGAAATCAATGATTGCACAATTTCTATATGCTTTTTGTCATTAAATCGTATTTGTTTTCTATAACACTGCAGTCTCTGCACGTTTATTGCGCTCCAGGAGGGGGGAAAAAGTCTGACATCAAGCTTCCTCTCCTGTTATTTCTTCCTCTTGTTGCACGCGGCCTTGCATTATAATTATGGATTTTATCAATCCGTCTCGGTTGCTTCAAATTGTCCTTCAGCTGTTTCGGTAAAGTGTTTACTACCGCTGATGTGCACTGATACCGTTGTGTGCAGAGATACCCGTGAAGATGCTCAGACAGCCGGTCAATGGCCTGAAATTGAAACACACCGTAGCGTTAATTAATATATTTTTTAATCAGGATAAATATAGGAGCTATCTGACAATCATGACGAGCGTAATTTAAAATATTAAAAACAATTAAAGTATCTCTGCAGGCCTGCTTGTAAAAAAAAAAAAAAAAAGTGTGGGCTATAAACTGCATGCTTATTACTGCAGGTGTAGGACAATATGATGCATTATAAACTATATTTATTAGTATGTTATGTGTAATCTGGCCTGCTGCCTTCATTACACAGATCAAATAATTATGCTATGTCATTTTTATGTCTTCAGAAATCATTTGAATAATTGTAGCAATACTTGACACGTGTGCAGACACACATGACACTGACATACTGTGTGAGTTTTTAAAACAATCACCAGTTTTTGTTTTTTGTTTTTTAACTGGGAGAGCTGAGAAGCCTGTGACAGCAGTGTGTATTTAAAAACATGAATATTGAACCTCTCTCTTGTTTTCAGGCATTTTCTGGGGATTTTGTTGCATGAGGTTTTTGATCTAATTTCACCTGTTACAGATACTTTTCATATTCTTTCTCCCTTCATGATTTTGTTTTGGTTTTTTTCACTTTATATTTAATATTTCCTGTTTCATGTTTTGGCTGAGCGATGCTCGAATCAGAAACAGTCTGCTGCTGCCACCTAGTGGCTATTAGCAGATTTAAAGCAGGTTTAGGTGGATTGAGAAGCTTCATAAACTGCATGTTTTTTTATTTTCTAAATTATAACTTTAAACTAGAACCATAGTTACCAGTCAGCACAATGAGTCTGACTCCAGGTCTTCTTCATTTGTTCTTGGGCTTTATCAGTCAGAACAGTTAAAAACATGCACACGTTTCAAGCCAATTCCTGTATTTTTACACAACAGTTTATTTCTTAGCAGTCTGTGGAGGGCTTTGAAACTTTAAGCATTTAGAACTGATGTGCTAAACACTTATGCAAGGCTTCATTACACAGGTCTGTGATCTCCTAATAATTCCTTGAAAATAAAGTTTCTTGGAAATAATTATGCAATCTGGTGCTGATTAAAAGCAAAATACACACAAAGTTCAAAGAAACTGTTTATTTAGAGTTTAGTTAGCTGGGTTGTGTTTATATGCAGAATTTTTAAAACATTTCTTAGAAAGAAAAAATATATGATTTGTCTCAAATATTAATGTGCAGCTAGCTGTACAAATTATATATACAACCTCTGACCTCAGTATTTCTAAAATCCTGGCTAAGACTCTGCTTATGACTTCTAACTCCGATAATTTAAGTTAAGACACTTTTAAGACACTCGTAAATCACCTTTATTTATACATATAACATCTCAAATGGAGCATCACAAATGGCTAACTCTATCTCTACACAATAATAATAACAATGATAATAAAAGAAAAAATAAGAATAACTGGCAATGAGAGCAAACAATGTAAGGAAGACGTCATGAAAATTTTTCCTCTTTATGTTTTTAATTTATTTCCAATCCATTTCTAAACAACTAGAAAAAATCAGGCAATGGCAGAGCAAATCTCTCTCTCTCTCTCTCTCTCTCTCTCTCTCTCTCTCTCTCTCTCTCTTTACTTCTTTCACTTTACTTTGCTATTTCAATCTCATCTACACTTGGGGCTTTTATTTTGAAATCTCAGCCAGTCTGTGCAATTTTAGGGCTATAAGGGGAGACATGAGAAAGAAAAGGGAAAAAGGCTGAATACTTGTGGGTTAGGAGTGTATGTGCGTATGTAAATCTGTGTGTGTGTGTGTGTGTGTGTTGAGCCAGGTCTAAACCCAGCTCTCTGGAGGACCCTGTTGCCTGGATTCTGTCCTATCAGCAGGCGACCATCTGCCCTCCTCCCGGCCCTCTCGCTCGTACAGGCATCCTCTGCATTATTCATATTTTTACACACACACACACACACACACACACACACACACACACAAAGGCACATTCACTCCTCTCTGCAAACAGCAGCCCACCTCACACATCATGCATACAGCCACGTGTTAGACAGCCAGCATCTCTCTCTCTCTCTCTCTCTCACACACACACACACACACACACACAGCTGCTGCTTCTGACACTGTACACCATCTCTGACTCACCAGAGATGATTTATACGCTGGTGTCATTGTCAGCTCTGAATTGTCTCCTCTGTCTTGTGTGGAAGGGATCTCCCAGGGATTCAACACAATGGCCGCAGAAATGCGACCAGCCAAAGTAATCAAATATCATTCATCTGTTCACTGTCTCTTTTTTCCCTTTTCTCACCCAAACCCCACGCTCCGTCTCTGCTCTGGAGCTCTCTCTCTCTCACTCTCACTCTCTGTCTGCCCTCCTTTTCTCTCTGTTTCTCCGGAGCTTCAGCACAAGCACAAAGAAAAGGGCAGAGAGCTAATTCTTCAGCATTGTTGGGTGGGCTTAGTATTGTCATATGGTAGCAAGCACAGAGGGAGAGGGATTACGAGACTGCTATATGCCAGAGTACACCCACCTCTAAACTGTTGATACAGAGCAATTTTGGCAAAAAAAAATAAAGAAATTGAAGGTGGAGAAGACTTTCTTTTCATGTGCATTTCGACAGTAAACAGTGCACACAATAACTGAAACAAAACAAGAGAAAAATACCACAGCTATATTTAATGAAATATTAAGAGTAATCCATTGTCATACAGCTTTTTATCTCTAGGTATGATACATTCATAAGAATCTTTTTTTTTATTATGTTACAGAGCGTTTTCTTGTAGCTCATGTTCACATATTTAGTTAGATTTTTTATTTTATTTACAGTTTGATGAGATTCCACAAGTGTTTCAGCACACACACACACACATACACACACACAAAACCACAAGACAAATATGGCTTCTACAGTCTACAAGCAGAGATCTTGATGGGAGAGCGACATTCACAACAGGGTTGAATCCCCTTACCCCTGACCTTTAACTGCTGAGGAACACTGAGACAGATGAGGTTGACCACAGATCTGGGAGGACTTCTGCAGTTTACAAGAAAGATTGGATGTCTGACCTCACCATGCAGATCTGATCTGGTCAATAGTTGTTTTTTTTAACTTGACATGAAGCTCTGCAGAGTAAATCTGTTTTTTCATGACAGTAAAATTTGCAGCAGATGAGGGACTGTAATATTTTAACACAATGATACTGATATGATATGGATTTCAACATTTATCAAATGACATCTCAAAACATGGAAATACATGCAATTACAGCGATGACTGGCAACGTGAAAATATGTTGGTTCAGTGTCAACGGAAGTCACAGATCACATCCACAGAGCGATACGTTTCGATTGATAAATAAGAAAACACGAGAAGAAAAGTGCAAAATAACGAACAATATCATTGTTTCTTGAATTCAAACACAGCCACCATCAAAATCAATAAATATAAACAACATAAATAAATAAATAAGTAAATTAATATGACATAAAAACATAAGTCATATGCTGGCACTGATATAAAGTAAACAGCTTCAGGAGTCAGTTTCCATAAGGCTAAATCTGACTAATGAGAGAAGGCAAGAACATGCAGGCGAAGGGTTTTAAGACACAGAACAAAATTTTCCAGTTCATTTTTTTATATTATTGTATTGAAATTAATCTGCAGCACAAACATAAAGGCTTTGCCGTCTCCTTACTAAAGGCTAAAGGTTGAGACTTCAATTTGAAGCTCAACTTAGTGACGCTTCGGACATTATTTTGTTAAGCAGAGAACCCAGAATGCCACACAGAGGAAAGCTTCTGAACTTTGCAGTCGTCAAATCATCATTTACCGAAACCATCATCGACATCATGAGTCATAATGACGTCTCAACTTTACACACCTAACCCTTTCCTAAGTGTTAGTCTGTTTATGACATCATATTGTTACTTTTTATATCAGAATAAACTGCTACATATTCATGCTACATCATTTCATTTCATTTAGTCTTTATTCTGACTGACGCTTTTTGAGCACAGTTATCAATATTTGAAAGTTTTAGAAACCCTCTAACAATTAAGTGGCCAATATTAATTTTTTAAAATGCATAAACATTTTTGATTTGATTTTCGATCCTGTAATTTAATTATCTAAGTATTGTGACCAAGATGGCGAAGACATCTCGCAGTGAAATTAACAATAAACTTGTCAGTGCTCTGTGATGGACAAATAATATGACTGATAACGATACATTTTTGTACTGCAGTCTCTTGACATTTGTCTCTCAGCATATTATTCCAATACAAATACTGTGTATCTGCATTAAGGCCGGGTCATTTAGCAATAGCACTGAATAAATTCCAATGGATTGGCTTGCAAAGTAAAGTTTTTGCATCGCAGCTAAACTTTGGTGAATTTTTCTATTTACTGCTCCATAAAAGTGGACTGTTTGCAGACAGTCATGAGAAAGGAGTCCATGGTATTAAATCTGTTGAACAGACTACATGAACTTGTCCTGTCAGTGACAGAGCTAAGCGAATGACTTTGCTGCTATCTGACTGACAGCACTTAGCTCACCAGCTACAGCAGTTCACCAACAAGTCCTGCCACCACGTCACCGAACTCCTAGATTTCACGCAGATCAATGTACATTTACTGCCTTAAAGATAATATAAGCTAATATACTGACCGGGCCAATTTATTACAAGCTCTGTGAAGGTTCCCCCTCGTTCCTAACATGAACACAGTTTGAATAAGAATGAATAAGAAGCAGCAGCATGATCAATGTAACCACCACACTACTCAGAGAACCATCGTCTACCACCAAACTGAACAATATTGAAATCATGACACTTGTGTGTGTGCGTGTGTGTGTGTGTGTGTGTTAAGGAAAGGCTCAGCTTTGAAACGTCACCAGTGTGTCATCATTCATGCACAGAGGGTGACTCAACATAGACAGAAGAATTACACACTGTTACTGTTATCCCCCTTCTTGCATCTGTATCACACAATATGTTGGCACGTGCATTTGCTGAGTGACAAACACACATAAAACCTGCACCTAACCGTCACACACACCCCGAATACAACGCAGCCTTTAACATAACATTAAAACTGAACAGACCGTTATTGCTTTACATAATAACATCTATCATTTGGAATAACGGGGCGATTCTGCTGAAAAGAGAAAAAAAATAAAAAATCTTCATGTGGTTGATTTGATTTGGCCAGAGGCACCGACAAACAGAGATCAAACTTAACGGATAAGCCAGCGAAGAAACGTGAAGAGTAAAGGGAGATTTTCATCGGCACGTACCAGCCATGCACTTTCATTCAGAGGATATAGATCTATTTCATCTAGTTCTACGTGATTGTTTGACTCGCTCTCGATGCTTGAATGTAAAATATCTATTTGACCTAAAGCTACTGTCCTCACTGACAACCCAAACAACACAGGCACCTGACGTTGCATGTTGTCATATTATGCTTCTAACGTGGGAAATAAAAGGGGGCAAAATAATTGTCTTAATAAGACAAAAGATAGTTTCAAAGTGCTTGTGGCAGATCGTAGTTTACTATCCATTATCTTCCAAGAATTCTTACTGCAGTGTTTAAATATGGGCGGCAGGCATTACTGTAAAATCCCAGTTGTGTAGACAGATACAGAGTACAGGAAGTCACAGGGGCGTCATTGGTCATTGTGTCCAACACAAAAGGGATTTCAGAAGAGAAACACCTACAGTATTCACACCATATGATAAAGGGGTGATTCTCTATTTGCAGGCTATCTATACTATTTATATTCATATATAATCAAATATTCTATCTATTGAATCTGAAGTCAGATCCATTTATATATTTACACTCGGTCGTCATTCATTCACATAAATCCTGTACACTTCCCTACGTGTCGATGTCAGATCAATACAAGGCGTTAAGGGTTCAGTTTCGTCAAGACACACACAAGGTCGGGTGGTATGAAATGCTACAAGGGTCACGCACACACATAGTTGCCATGGTTATGACAGGGAGATGTTGTGACCGCAGATGACGTCGACCACGTGGAGGAGTTTCTCAGCAGTGGCGTCATTTACTCCTGGTTTCTCTACTTCTGGGTCTTATTTTTTAACCTTCCTCCCTCCACTGCAACTTTTCTGCCTTTCTGTTTCACATTTTTCCCCCTTCTGCTGCAGTTATTCCTCCACTACAGTGTGCAAGTTAAACCTCTATGTCCTCAACTTCTCTGCCGACACAGAAATACTCCCCTGTTGTTTTCTGTTCAAAGAGGTAGGGGGCATGTGTACAGGTGGGATGCAGCTCCCTCCTGTGGTGTGCATATCGCATGTGGTGTGTACTATCAGTGTATTTGTGTGTTTTGTCAACACTTGAGCTGGTCGATTTCAGAGCACTCTGTGTCCATGTCAGAGTCATACAGCGAGTGGCCCGTAGGGTCGCTGTCGGGTGACGGCGGGTCCTGTTCCTGTGGTGTGTGCATGCTTGATGTGTGCGTGTGTGTGTCGTCCTGGGATGTGTCCGAGCGGGAGTAAAGGCCCAGGTCGGGGAGTTTAGAGGCTGAGTCGCTGCCCTCTGTGGTGTCGTTGTAGCAAAAGTCTTCCAGATCCACGAACCACTCAGGCCAGAATCGCCGGCGGATGCGCTCGCAGTACATGGCCAGGTTGATGAGCTCACCTGGAGGGGACAGACAGGTGAGTGGGTGAGATGCGTTAGACATTTGAGCTAAAATAATTTGTTAATTCATCTGCAGAAAAAAAGTTCTCAAATCAGTTTCTTTACTGTGGGTGAAAGGCTGGAATTATGTTGCACATTTGCATTTTAGTGAACTCACCTTTGATTAGCTGCTCCGGCCGTGTTCCTGGTAGCGTCCACATAGCAGGGGCCAGGTGACTGAACACTGCAGCGTCTACTGTCGAAAGCTTAGACCCCATAAGATACTTCTTATCACCTGAGGCAGGAAAAAAGAAGTCAAAGAGTGTCGAAAAGAGTCGACCTGTAACGAAAATGAACTTTTGAGATTCAGGCAAGAGGATTGATATTTCTCTCATACTGTATCTCAAACATAAGGCCAGCAGCCAGTGAGCTTAGTTTAGCATGAACATCAAACAGTGAGAAACAGCTGGCTGGGCTGTCTACCAGCACCTCACAAGCCCACAAATTTAACTAAATGATCTCCTATGTTTAATATATACATAACTGAAATATATAGTCAAGTTGTGGTTTCATGGGAAGGTTATACGCTGGACTATTTCATGCTGGGTGCATTAACTTCCAGCCATCATCTGGCTGAAGCTTCATTTTTAACAAACAACTATTTCTTTGATCCTCCTTTCTCCTGTTTTCTGCAATGAGGACGTGTAGTGACGCAAAATCTGCTTTATTTCCAACCAGCACTGTTTGTAAAAACCAAACAACACTTCCCACCACTTGCATGCTGTCAGATCTGCCATCTCCAACCCTAAACTGCAGTTATTATAGACAGCAATGATAGATTTTAACCACAGGAGGTCAGTATTGTCTCATCCTCACTGCTGTCTCTTAAACAAGCACAAACTTGATGTCGCTGGTTATAGTTCTCAGGGCACACATTAAAAAGACATTGCAATGGTTTCACTTCCCCAATAAACCTTTTGATCTGCCTCCAGGGTAAACTATGTGAATACACAGACAACACAAATTGTGACACATATTCCCAATTACAAAAAGACCTTTTTAAATTGCTTTGGATACAGAGTACACCCAAATGTACTGAGGGCTTTCAGACGGCCAAATTTAAAAGGTCCCGTGTGTGCGATTTAGGACATTACATTAGTTTATCACTTGAAAATAAGAACTGTTTCGTATTTATTAGCTTAGAATGAACCTCTTATATCTACAGTTGCTGTGGGTCTACTTTACATCATCCACAGTAGCCAGGTTTTCACGGCCACCATAGTTTCTCCTTCGCGCTTGGAAGCAGATGGTGAAACAAAAAGGTTGCAGTTTCACAACTACACCACTAGATGCCACTTAATCCTACACATTGGTCCGCCAACCCTCAATAAATACTACAAACACATTATAATAGATCCTAATCCCTGAAATGATGAGCATCATTATTTTTAAATTAAAAAAATAATTTGTCACCTAATAGAGTGGCCAGGGTGCGCATGTCCTTCTCCATCAGGGCGTAAACTTCCTCTTTTGAGAAGCGTCCGATCCCGTGCCCGTACATCTCCCTCTTGACAATCCCGCCAGTCAGGTGACTCAGGATCCACTTGAGCAGGTCACTCAGCGGTCCGCTCACTGACAGCATCTTCTGGGTTTCTTCCAGGTTGTCCACCCACTGACAGTAAGCTATGGTCCTGTAACAACACAAACAATAATACAATTAATACAAGAAATTAAACTGCTGCAAATAATGCTAAAATCTATGTAGGAGGATAAAGACTTCTTTTTGTCTTGGCATTTTCTCAAACAAATGATTAAATGCATGTATAATACAGTTAAAAAAATAAAGTATCATATGATCTGAGAGTTTCACAAAAAGTTGTGTCTTAAAAGAAGAGTTGATTTCTCAGGAGTATTGTTGCAGTCCAGGGGCCACTAGATATCGAGCATAAGTGCTAATACTGTGCTCAATTTTACAAAACACTCACGCAGCTGGGGTGAACATGTTGTTTTGAGGGTCTTAACAATGTCAATAGAGACTAAACAGATAATCTTTAATAATAAGTTTTAAAAAACAAACATGAAAAAACCTCTGTAGCCTTAACTAAAACTTCCAACACTCTACCTACCTCTGCTCTCTCTGTCCCTTTCCCTCCTCCCTATCCTGTTCCTTCTTAGTAAACTGAACTGTTCAAAAACAATTTAAAAAATGCAGTTTGATCTTCACTGGTCACTCACCAGTAGAAATGCTCCTCCACCATTTTGGTGATGGCGCGAGACATGGCCTTCTCCTGCGGCGTCAGGCTCTTGTTGAGGCTCGCTCCCAGCCTCTCCTCCAGGAAGTCGATGATGAATTCGGTGCCGCACACCTGCTCCTGGTTGTATTCGATCCATGGCATCTTTCCCTGTGGTGAAAGCTTCCCATCAAAGTAGTTCTGCAGGAGAAGATGTTAAAAATACAGAACGGGAGAAAGTGATTGGTATTTAGTGAAATAAACTGGATTTGGATCAAGACAAAACATCTTAATAAAACTGTAATTATCCCTTGCAGGATTAATTAGGAATAATTCATCATAACAAAAGAACAATCGAAGGATTTTGCCAAAAAGAAACATGCACTCACTAACAGTCAGTCGCTTTAGAAGTAGAAAGGAAAAACAGACACAAATAACCACAGACAAACCTGGTAGGGCAGGTCAACCATACGGAGGTAGGTCTCCAACTTAAGGCAGAAAGGGGACAGGGACGGGGCGCCAGTTTTGGGCCTGGAGAACTGGTGGAGTATGATGGCATCTTTAGAGTCCAGCTCTTCCTCCTTTCTGTGGGGAAGAAAGAATGACAGTGCTGCAGACCACGCAGAAAAAACACTGTGTGTGTGTGTGTGTGTATTTTATATATAATTAGGACTAAGCTGCATGTTAAGAATCAAGTGGTAACGTTCTCTTCATCATCGGATAGTATTCCAGCTATTATCTTGATTATTTGGATGAAAGAATGCCATCTTAAAATGTCTTGAAACAAAATAAAACAAAAAAGATATTCAGTTAACTACCACAGAGAACTCAGACAACCAGCAAATATTCACATTTGCAACTAGATCGGAAGCTGTAACTAGTAAGTTACTGACATTTTTGATTTTAAATTTGCTTTAATAATTAATCTGTTATCAAAAAAGTTGCAGATTTATTTTCTCATTCCATCTCTACTTATGTGTAAAGTTAGGCTAGGCTGGATTACCAACCAAACCCTGAGGGACCCCAAAACTCCCAGTACATAAATAAATAACATAAACTTAAGCAGGTTCTGCATTATTCATTCATTCTGTGGCCCTGTCTCACAGAGAAAGACAAAATCTAGTTTTCAGGTATTTATTATCTCCCTTTATGTTGACCTCATCTGGAGCATATTCCTAAATAAAGCTGTTTATTCAAATGACAGCAGACTAACACAAATTAAGTTTTACCAGCTGTACTGGTTGCACTGGACTTAAAGGATCTGTCTGTTGGCTAGCTTAGCTTAGCAACAGGGCTGGAAACAAGAGCTAGAACAGCTACCTCTAAAACCTCTAAAGCAATCAACACATTATATTTCAACACTCTTATATGTAACTGCTTATCCTCACCAGGTCGCCAGTTCATCGCAGGGCACAAACAACCACTCATACTCACATTCACACCTACGGGTAATTCAGAGTCACTAATTAACCTGTTAATTGCATGTCTTTGGACTGTGGGAGGGACCCGGAGAGCAGACCAAGAACAAGCAAACTCCACAGCTGAGGTTTGAACCAGGGACCTCCTCACTGTGAGGGGACAGTGCTAACCACTGCACCAACATAAACATCAATGCAAACATCTCCACTGGTTTCACACACTCATGCCTTTGGACAGAGCAAGGCCAGCTGTTTCTTTCTGCCAAACTAACCCAAGTGTGGTTTAAAAAGTGCACGTGTATGTGTGGGTTAGGCTATAATCTGATTCACTGAATAAATCAAATGATCTGCAGACCAAGGTCTTTTAACTGGCCCTGGGTGACTGTCAGGCCTAGGCCGTTTTACAACAAGCCTAGGGAAAACTGCAATGTCAAAATAACTGAAGCATGCCCTTGTGAAATGTTATGGTGCATTCACATGGAGGCTACTTCACGGACGGACGGACGAGGACATTCATGTGCAGAATTAAAAGGGAGCTGTGTGAAGAGAGGAGCTGTCAGTTTCTGTGTGGTGCTGAAATACATGCCCATCACTCACACTTTTGGTGCAATAAGAGCTCGTTCCTGTTTGATAATGAAGCCGAGCATGCAGACAGAGACAGAGAGCTGCAACATTTAACGTCAGACTGAAGAAAAACATGTCTCAGGATGAACTCCATCCAACAAGCAGCCTGTAATTTGGTAGAAAAATGGAGCCTGCATCACAGCTGAGCCTGTGCCACAGGAATAATGCATGCAGGCGTGCAGGGCCTTGTTTTCATCTGAGCTAAAAATCACTTCACATCCCTGATGAGGCTAAAAATGGAGAGAAATATTGAGTGTATGACTTTTACTGTGTTGTGTTAACTGTGCTGTAGGAGCCTGGACTGCAGGTAACCTGAGATTCTTTGAGGAACACAGACTCCATCAGTCGAACGGATGAATGAACGATAATAATGAACACAAATATAATCCCTTACAACTGCCAGTTGTAAAAACCTAGAAATATTAGATGTTTTTTTTCAGTAACTGCAGTGTTTTGGGGGGTTGTGTGTGTACAGCAATGAAGCAAACACACAACATGAACCTTGTCCTTGAATACAGACACATCAAAGTGACCTTATGATGTGACCTCACCTTGGATCTGTTAGAAACAGGCCTGCAGACCACCAGCAACAAACATTAATCCATTATGTAATCTTTTCTTTTTTTTTGAATGAATAAATCAAATTATAAGATGTGACCCTTTCCCGGAGATCGCCTGTGTCATTAATCCACAGCAACAACAAGCCAATAAAGGTCTTAATGTGTGTGTTTATGAGGAAGGGTGTTGGGGGGGCTCCGTTACATCACAATCCACCCACTCACGACTCTGACTCCGCTCCCACCCCGCCCAACCAGACCAGATTAAGTAATATCAAAAACCCAGGGAAAATACAGCAGAGCTGGGAGACATGCGGACACAATATGATGAGAATAAGCTCAGCTGTGTGTTTTCAAATGGATTATTCTCTGGCCCAAGAGGCCTCACTGTGGGAAGGTGATGAGCTCTGCAGCTTTCCTGGCAGCCTCTGTGTTTGTTGGTACCTGATGGCCAGCAATTCGTGCAGCAAATACGCGGCTGCGGCGAGCAGAGCCCCTCCAGTCAAATACAGCGTTTTCCGCCACCACGAGTCCGAGCCCAAAGCTGACATTATCCCGCCGTAGTCCTGCAGTGGGTAGGCGATGATGTACCCATAAAACGAGAGCTGCTCATCGGAGCCCAGCAGGCCGGAGGAGAAGCTCTGGTTCTGGCCAAGATCAACCACACACGACCGCGTCCAGGCAAACCCGACGCGCCAGTACATGCTCTCTGTCTCCGGCCACTTTCCGCCTCACTTTGGCAGCTCGGGGCTTCATCAGCGGGGGCTTCATGGGTGCAGAGGGCTCCAGGTGCGGGGCGACTGGGCGAGGAACAGCCGACTGGACACAAGCGTCCCGCCCGGAGCTTGTCCCCGCAGCGGGGTCGACATCCTCCGCAGCCCGCTCGGAGCTCGCTGGTTGCAGCCTCCCTCCTGCCGCTGTCAGGCCAGACAAATAAACAGCAACGCTTCCGGTTGTGCCTTTCAAAATAAAGGTCTGTGGTTTATGTGTTGCATGTAATGCATCAAAATGTACACTTGATTGCTGCATTTGTATTAAGAAATGGACATGGCTGAATTACAAATTAACAAACTGATCATGGACTATTTGAGGTGCACCAGACACCACATGAGCCACAAATCAAAGTCACTTTTGTTGGATTGACGACTAATCCTGTTTGATCAAAGAGATGCAGATATAGAAGCCCAGGGCTCTTCAGAGATGGGTAACTGGATCATGATAATACCAGTACAAACTAATAGACTTTTATAGCCACTGCTACTACTATGACGACTAATAATAACAATGAGTTTATAACACATAAACTCTGTGAAAGTTCTCAGTCGTCCAGGTCATCTTTCTGGCACAACTGGACTTGGTTATAGATCCGTGAGACTGAAAAAGAACTGAAGAAACCTCTTGGATGAGAGGTGAAACATCATGTTCAGTTGGCCCAGATTTCTAAAGTAAGATGAACTGGACGACTATGAACCTTCACAGACATCTCACACAAAAATCAAGAATGTACATCCTCAGAATCCTCAGGACTAGATATAAGATATAGAATAGTATATTATTAAGAAAAAATAAATAGCAGTGAAACTCCACAGAGAATACACGACATCTCACTATTTCATTTTATTCATTAGTGCCTCCTGTTATGAATATTTTTGCCTTAAATGTCTCCACCTATAAGATATTCAAAATTGTTTTTTGACTTGTCTTGTAAGAGAAGCGGCGAGAAGGTGTAACTTCACTAAAATTGATGTCTATGTTCTAACAAGGTATAGTATTTAAACCTGTGCAATATGTCAACATGTCTTCCATTAATAAGACCTACTGGTTCATCTCACCGTTGAATTTATTTAATCTCATCTGTCTGCTAGTTTTTTTTTAAAAGGCTTTTATTTTGAAGGAGACACGCAGCAGCACGCATTGTTTTTTCCTCTGACTTCATGCAGCTGAAGTGACGTCACGGGTACTGACCGTACCCCATGGTAAAACTAGAGGTAACTACAAGCAAATGCATCCTCTGATACTATTCAGTAATTTATGTTTTCTTAAAACAAACAAGAGAAAAATGTAGATTCTTTTGTATTTAATGTTACTCAAACTCAAAGCGCTCTGCTTTTAAAGCAAAGATCTTTCTTTGGGAAGCTGATATGTAATGTTACATGTTCTCTGTATCTGTCACTAGGGGTCCTACCACAGTCATTGTACTGAAGTGACATTGAAGTTAGTAAAGGGGCTGAACATACTATATGAACAGAAGAGCTTGAATAACAGGGAACCACTGTTTTGCACACCATACATTTTATTTTACCATAAATGATAAACAGACTTTCAAGTAATAATAATAATAAAAAAAAACTTTGGGAAATGTGAACAAAACTAGTAGGAATATTTATGTGAGGGTGAAGCCCTTTTATTTTCACGCCGATTCATGTGAACTGTCACAGATGGAGAGTGCTGCAGGGGAGGAAAATACCAGAACGCAGAGCAGAGCGAGGATGCATCCAACTCGCCTCGAGGGCTTCTCTGTGTCACTTCTTTCTCTTTCATTTAGGATGATAATGTGCCATGCAAGTGGCCTACAACATAATGTTTTAACAAGTGACAAAGATGAAATGTAAAGGAAGCCATTGAGGAAAACGTTTGAAGATGCATCCACAACAGAATCCACCCCTACAACACATTTCACAGTCAGTCTGAACGGGACAATGTGCTTCTAAGAAGAGTTTTCTCTGTTACCAGCAGCTTTTATTTTGTAAGGCTTTTGAGCACCTTGTTTTCGACCACACACAGCTCCCACTGTATTACATAACAAAATTATAGAGACATCTACAGGTATATGCACACATATATTGCCACAATTCAATGATTAAATAGATGGCAGGTGGCGTTTTTAAAAAAGAAGAATGTACAACAAAATCTAGGACAAAAGTGTGATTTGTTTACTCCGGAAACTCCTTTCCTCAACAAATTAAAAACAATTCTTTACACAAAACATAACCGTACAACTAAACCAAAATAAATGAAAAGATAAATCACAATAAAATGAAGATTAAGCTTTGCAGCAGGCAAACATGACAGTGAAACAAACGGGGCACTTTGATCTGAAGCACAAGTACGAAGCAAAACCTGCTCATGATTTCCATTTAAGTTTAATCAAATTAAGCAAAAACATTAGAGATAAAAATAAATGAATAGAATTATAAGGCTATTTACAAAAAGGGAAGAGGGAATGGGAGGAAAGAGGTGTCATGATTCAAAACAGTAAATTCTTGTACTCAAAGAGTTCATTTCGACCATAAAGAGGAGCCTCTCTCAAGGTAAACCTCCTGCCAAGGTCTTCATGATCAACCAGCAAAGACCTCACAGGGCGTCCAATCACATCACAGTCACACAGGGTGATATCCAATCAGATTCACTCAAATAACAGCACAGGATCAAATAGTTTTACAGAGAAGACTACTATAGTCCCTGAGGAATGAAAACACAGGCAAACTGGACACACACACAGACACACGATCAAGTTTTCTCGAATCCCGCGGAGCTCCACATGAAAGGACTCGCTCCTCTGGGCTGTTCAAGGATGTCAGGATCATTACAATGACATTACAACAGGTTTTTCTACTAAACCATCACATCTGTTCTCCCATCAGTTTTCACTACATCCCCCCTCTTCCCCTCCCTCCCCAAAATGTTCCTCAGTTTTAGTTCATTTCAAGTCTGGAGCAGAGTGGAGAGCCTCGTCGAGATGACACAAACCTGTTCTGTCATCTGCGCCGCTCGCTCAATCCATAAGCCCATAATGATCAGAGACGGAGAAAGTGAAGACGTGGCTCTCATGAGTTTTTTTGGGGGGGGGGTCAGTCGATGATGGACATCTTGGTCGGCTGAATTGTGATTTGTGCTGACACCACAAAAGGTTGTGCACCCAACGGAAATACAGAAGCTGCGCTAAGACTGGCTGTAGGAGTTGCTTTGGTTCCCATTGGAGCTCTGGTCACCCTCACTGTGGACAACACAGAGACAGAGGGAGAAAATAATTACATATGGCCAGTGTTGTAGTACTCGAGATCGATCACCTTTTGAAGGTCTCGGTCTCATCTCAGAATCAAACTTGGTCTTGTCTTAAACAAAGATGCAACTCCATTGTTTCCTGAACACTACTCAAAAAGGTTTTTATTCACAATGATGCTGGTAAATGCAGCTTTATGATGTTAATGTATGCCTCAAACCATCTACTGTTCATTTCACATGAAAAAGACAGAGTTTTAGCAAATAAAATATGCATGAGCTTTACACCAAACCAAGTGAGGTTTACCTGTTAGGTGGAGGTTTGGGCTTAGGCATCTTGTTTAGCACAGCAGCGATCTCCTTTCTGTCGTCAAAGTTTTTCCACTGGTCGTAGAGCTTCAGAATGACGCGGATAATCTCCAGGATCTTGACAGAAAACAAACAAAGACTGAAGTCAACTCATGTTGCTGCACGGCTGCTCAACACAAAAAGTAAAAATATCATACAATGATTTTACAACAACTACTGCCTTTCCATGTCCAAGATCACATTAAACTAGAACTCAATTAAAATCGAGACTATTTTTAGATCTAAAATGTTTGAGATATATATTTAATATTATTGAATCAAAGCAATACAGTCAGCCTACTCATTGAATACCAAGCCCCTTCAGTTGGACTAACAGGTTAAGTCAAACCTCAGTCAAGCTTCTAAATTCCCACTGAATGTCATTTTATTAATTTTTGTGTGATTTATGGGCTTACACAATTAAGTGTTTTTGTGGCCCTTAAGACAAACACAGAACACAGACAGCAGTCAGACAGTCTGTGGCCACAAAATACAGACAATGTAAAAACAAAGAGCAGTGAGGCTGAATGTCTAACCCCATTACATCCAAACACAGATCGCCTGCATTCATCATCTGCTTTTACAAAAGC